>NW_026776301.1:0-65745 GCF_030936135.1 Gavia stellata | reverse complement strand
TCAGAGCCCAAGTGTTTGTGGTTCGTTTTAGAGGTTACCAGTGGGAGATGAGGACCAGCAACAGCATTCAGGGCTGGCACCTTTAGTGTAGGAGCAATCGCTGGACGTTCGCAATTTCGGTGTTGAACTTTGGCCAGCTCGAGCAGGAGAGGCTGTGTACGTTGGAAGTTTTAGTAGCCTAAACAAGTTCAGAGCCCAAGTGTTTGTGGTTGGTTTTAGAGGTTACCAGTGGGAGATGAGGACCAGCAACAGCTTTCAGGGCTGGCACCTTTAGTGTAGGAGCAATCGCTGGACGTTCGCAATTTCGGTGTTGAACTTTGGCCAGCTCGAGCAGGAGAGGCTCTGTACGTTGGAAGTTTTAGTAGCCTAAACAAGTTCAGAGCCCAAGTGTTTGTGGTTGGTTTTAGAGGTTACCAGTGGGAGATGAGGACCAGCAGCAGCATTCAGGGCTGGCACCTTTAGTGTAGGAGCAATCGCTGGACGTTCGCAATTTCAGTGTTGAACTTTGGCCAGCTCGAGCAGGAGAGGCTGTGTACGTTGGAAGTTTTAGTAGCCTAAACAAGTTCAGAGCCCAAGTGTTTAGTGGTTCGTTTTCGAGGTTACCAGTGGGAGATGAGGACCAGCAACAGCTTTCAGGGCTGGCACCTTTAGTGTAGGAGCAATCGCTGGACGTTCGCAATTTCGGTGTTGAACTTTGGGCAGCTCGAGCAGGAGAGGCTGTGTATGTTGGAAGTTTTAGTAGCCTAAACAAGTTCAGAGCCCAAGTGTTTGTGGTTCGTTTTAGAGGTTACCAGTGGGAGATGAGGACCAGCAACAGCATTCAGGGCTGGCACCTTTAGTGTAGGAGCAATCGCTGGACGTTCGCAATTTCGGTGTTGAACTTTGGGCCAGCTCGAGCAGGAGAGGCTGTGTACGTTGGAAGTTTTAGTAGCCTAAACAAGTTCAGAGCCCAAGTGTTTGTGGTTCGTTTTAGAGGTTACCAGTGGGAGATGAGGACGAGCAACAGCATTCAGGGCTGGCACCTTTAGTGTAGGAGCAATCGCTGGACGTTCGCAATTTCGGTGTTGAACTTCTGGCCAGCTCGAGCAGGAGAGGCTGTGTACGTTGGAAGTTTTAGTAGCCTAAACAAGTTCGGAGCCCAAGTGTTTGTGGTTCGTTTTAGAGGTTACCAGTGGGACATAAGGACGAGCAACAGCTTTCAGGGCTGGCACCTTTAGTGTAGGAGCAATCGCTGGACGTTCGCAATTTCGGTGTTGAACTTTGGCCAGCTCGAGCAGGAGAGGCTGTGTACGTTGGAAGTTTTAGTAGCCTAAACAAGTGTCAGAGCCCAAGTGTTTTGTGGTTCGTTTTAGAGGTTACCAGTGGGAGATGAGGACCAGCAACAGCATTCAGGGCTGGCACCTTTAGTGTAGGAGCAATCGCTGGACGTTCGCAATTTCGGTGTTGAACTTTGGCCAGCTCGAGCAGGAGAGGCTGTGTACGTTGGAAGTTTTAGTAGCCTAAACAAGTTCAGAGCCCAAGTGTTTGTGGTTCGTTTTAGAGGTTACCAGTGGGAGATGAGGACGAGCAACAGCATTCAGGGCTGGCACCTTTAGTGTAGGAGCAATCGCTGGACGTTTGCAATTTCAGTGTTGAACTTTGGCCAGCTCGAGCAGGAGAGGCTGTGTACGTTGGAAGTTTTAGTAGCCTAAACAAGTTCACAGCCCAAGTGTTTGTGGTTGGTTTTAGAGGTTACCAGTGGGAGATGAGGACGAGCAACAGCATTCAGGGCTGGCACCTTTAGTGTAGGAGCAATCGCTGGACGTTCACAATTTCGGTGTTGAACTTTGGCCAGCTCGAGCAGGAGAGGCTGTGTACGTTGGAAGTTTTAGTAGCCTAAACAAGTTCAGAGCCCAAGTGTTTGTGGTTCGTTTTAGAGGTTACCAGTGGGAGATGAGGACGAGCAACAGCTTTCAGGGCTGGCACCTTTAGTGTAGGAGCAATCGCTGGACGTTCGCAATTTCGGTGTTGAACTTTGGCCAGCTCGAGCAGGAGAGGCTGTATACGTTGGAAGTTTTAGTAGCCTAAAAAAGTTCAGAGCCCAAGTGTCTGTGGTTCGTTTTTGAGGTTACCAGTGGGAGATGAGGACGAGCAACAGCATTCAGGGCTGGCACCTTTAGTGTAGGAGCAATCGCTGGACGTTCGCAATTTCGGTGTTGAACTTTGGCCAGCTCGAGCAGGAGAGGCTGTGTACGTTGGAAGTTTTAGTTGCCTAAACAAGTTCAGAGCCCAAGTGTTTGTGGTTCGTTTTAGAGGTTACCAGTGGGAGATGAGGACGAGCAACAGCATTCAGGGCTGGCACCTTTAGTGTAGGAGCAATCGCTGGACGTTTGCAATTTCGGTGTTGAACTTTGGCCAGCTCGAGCAGGAGAGGCTGTGTACGTTGGAAGTTTTAGTAGCCTAAACAAGTTCAGAGCCCAAGTGTTTGTGGTTCATTTTCGAGGTTACCAGTGGGAGATGAGGACCAGCAAGAGCTTTCAGGGCTGGCACCTTTAGTGTAGGAGCAATCGCTGGACGTTCGCAATTTCGGTGTTGAACTTTGGCCAGCTCGAGCAGGAGAGGCTGTGTACGTTGGAAGTTTTAGTAGCCTAAACAAGTTCAGAGCCCAAGTGTTTGTGGTTCGTTTTAGAGGTTACCAGTGGGAGATGAGGACCAGCAAGAGCTTTCAGGGCTGGCACCTTTAGCGTAGGAGCAATCGCTGGACGTTCGCAATTTCAGTGTTGAACTTTGGCCAGCTCGAGCAGGAGAGGCTGTGTACGTTGGAAGTTTTAGTAGCCTAAACAAGTTCAGAGCCCAAGTGTTAGTGGTTCGTTTTCGAGGTTACCAGTGGGAGATGAGGACCAGCAACAGCTTTCAGGGCTGGCACCTTTAGTGTAGGAGCAATCGCTGGACGTTCGCAATTTCGGTGTTGAACTTTGGGCAGCTCGAGCAGGAGAGGCTGTGTACGTTGGAAGTTTTAGTAGCCTAAACAAGTTCAGAGCCCAAGTGTTTGTGGTTCGTTTTAGAGGTTACCAGTGGGAGATGAGGACCAGCAACAGCATTCAGGGCTCGCAACTTTAGTGTAGGAGCAATCGCTGGACGTTCGCAATTTCGGTGTTGAACTTTGGGCAGCTCGAGCAGGAGAGGCTGTGTACGTTGGAAGTTTTAGTAGCCTAAACAAGTTCGGAGCCCACGTGTTTGTGGTTCGTTTTAGAGGTTACCAGTGGGACATAAGGACGAGCAACAGCTTTCAGGGCTGCAACCTTTAGTGTAGGAGCAATCGCTGGACGTTCGCAATTTCGGTGTTGAACTTTGGCCAGCTCGAGCAGGAGAGGCTGTGTACGTTGGAAGTTTTAGTAGCCTAAACAAGTTCAGAGCCCAAGTGTTTGTGGTTCGTTTTAGAGGTTACCAGTGGGAGATGAGGACCAGCAACAGCATTCAGGGCTGGCACCTTTAGTGTAGGAGCAATCGCTGGACGTTCGCAATTTCGGTGTTGAACTTTGGCCAGCTCGAGCAGGAGAGGCTGTGTACGTTGGAAGTTTTAGTAGCCTAAACAAGTTCAGAGCCCAAGTGTTTGTGGTTCGTTTTAGAGGTTACCAGTGGGAGATGAGGACGAGCAACAGCATTCAGGCCTGGCACCTTTAGTGTAGGAGCAATCGCTGGACGTTTGCAATTTCAGTGTTGAACTTTGGCCAGCTCGAGCAGGAGAGGCTGTGTACGTTGGAAGTTTTAGTAGCCTAAACAAGTTCAGAGCCCAAGTGTTTGTGGTTGGTTTTAGAGGTTACCAGTGGGAGATGAGGACGAGCAACAGCATTCAGGGCTGGCACCTTTAGTGTAGGAGCAATCGCTGGACGTTCGCAATTTCGGTGTTGAACTTTGGGCAGCTCGAGCAGGAGAGGCTGTGTACGTTGGAAGTTTTAGTAGCCTAAACAAGTTCAGAGCCCAAGTGTTTGTGGTTCGTTTTAGAGGTTACCAGTGGGAGATGAGGACGAGCAACAGCTTTTAGGGCTGGCACCTTTAGTGTAGGAGCAATCGCTGGACGTTCGCAATTTCGGTGTTGAGCTTTGGGCAGCTCGAGCAGGAGAGGCTGTGTACGTTGGAAGTTTTAGTAGCCTAAAAAAGTTCAGAGCCCAAGTGTCTGTGGTTCGTTTTTGAGGTTACTAGTGGGAGATGAGGACGAGCAACAGCATTCAGGGCTGGCACCTTTAGTGTAGGAGCAATCGCTGGACGTTTGCAATTTCGGTGTTGAACTTTGGGCAGCTCGAGCAGGAGAGGCTGTGTACGTTGGAAGTTTTAGTAGCCTAAACAAGTTCAGAGCCCAAGTGTTTGTGGTTCGTTTTAGAGGTTACCAGTGGGAGATGAGGACCAGCAACAGCTTTCAGGGCTGGCACCTTTAGTGTAGGAGCAATCGCTGGACGTTCGCAATTTCGGTGTTGAACTTTGGGCAGCTCGAGCAGGAGAGGCTGTGTACGTTGGAAGTTTTAGTAGCCTAAACAAGTTCAGAGCCCAAGTGTTTGTGGTTGGTTTTAGAGGTTACCAGTGGGAGATGAGGACCAGCAAGAGCTTTCAGGGCTGGCACCTTTAGTGTAGGAGCAATCGCTGGACGTTCGCAATTTCGGTGTTGAACTTTGGCCAGTTCAAGCAGGAGAGGCTGTGTACGTTGGAAGTTTTAGTAGCCTAAACAAGTTCAGAGCCCAAGTGTTTGTGGTTCGTTTTGGAGGTTACCAGTGGAAGATGAGGACGAGCAACAGCATTCAGGGCTGACACCTTTAGTGTAGGAGCAATCGCTGGACGTTCTCAATTTCGGTGTTGAACTTTGGCCAGCTCGAGCAGGAGAGGCTGTGTACGTTGGAAGTTTTAGTAGCCTAAACAAGTTCAGAGCCCAAGTGTTTGTGGTTCGTTTTAGAGGTTACCAGTGGGACATAAGGACGAGCAACAGCTTTCAGGGCTGGCACCTTTAGTGTAGGAGCAATCGCTGGACGTTTGCAATTTCGGTGTTGAACTTTGGCCAGCTCGAGCAGGAGAGGCTGTGTACGTTGGAAGTTTTAGTAGCCTAAACAAGTTCAGAGCCCAAGTGTTTGTGGTTCGTTTTAGAGGTTACCAGTGGGAGATGAGGACCAGCAACAGCATTCAGGGCTGGCACCTTTAGTGTAGGAGCAATCGCTGGACGTTCTCAATTTCGGTGTTGAACTTTGGGCAGCTCGAGCAGGAGAGGCTGTGTACGTTGGAAGTTTTAGTAGCCTAAACAAGTTCAGAGCCCAAGTGTTTGTGGTTGGTTTTAGAGGTTACCAGTGGGAGATGAGGACCAGCAACAGCTTTCAGGGCTGGCACCTTTAGTGTAGGAGCAATCGCTGGACGTTTGCAATTTCGGTGTTGAACTTTGGCCAGCTCGAGCAGGAGAGGCTGTGTACGTTGGAAGTTTTAGTAGCCTAAACAAGTTCAGAGCCCAAGTGTTTGTGGTTGGTTTTAGAGGTTACCAGTGGGAGATGAGGACCAGCAACAGCATTCAGGGCTGGCACCTTTAGTGTAGGAGCAATCGCTGGACGTTCGCAATTTCGGTGTTGAACTTTGGCCAGCTCGAGCAGGAGAGGCTGTGTACGTTGGAAGTTTTGGTTGCCTAAACAAGTTCAGAGCCCAAGTGTTTGTGGTTCGTTTTAGAGGTTACCAGTGGGAGATGAGGACGAGCAACAGCTTTCAGGGCTGGCACCTTTAGTGTAGGAGCAATCGCTGGACGTTCGCAATTTCGGTGTTGAACTTTGGCCAGCTCGAGCAGGAGAGGCTGTGTACGTTGGAAGTTTTAGTAGCCTAAACAAGTTCGGAGCCCAAGTGTTTGTTGTTCGTTTTAGAGGTTACCAGTGGGAGATGAGGACCAGCAGCAGCATTCAGGGCTGGCACCTTTAGCGTAGGAGCAATCGCTGGACGTTCGCAATTTCAGTGTTGAACTTTGGGCAGCTCGAGCAGGAGAGGCTGTGTACGTTGGAAGTTTTAGTAGCCTAAACAAGTTCAGAGCCCAAGTGTTAGTGGTTCGTTTTCGAGGTTACCAGTGGGAGATGAGGACCAGCAGCAGCTTTCAGGGCTGGCACCTTTAGTGTAGGAGCAGTCGCTGGACGTTCGCAATTTCAGTGTTGAACTTTGGCCAGCTCGAGCAGGAGAGGCTGTGTACGTTGGAAGTTTTAGTTGCCTAAACAAGTTCAGAGCCCAAGTGTTTGTGGTTCATTTTAGAGGTTACCAGTGGGAGATGAGGACCAGCAACAGCTTTCAGGGCTGGCACCTTTAGTGTAGGAGCAATCGCTGGACGTTTGCAATTTCGGTGTTGAACTTTGGGCAGCTCGAGCAGGAGAGGCTGTGTACGTTGGAAGTTTTAGTAGCCTAAACAAGTTCGGAGCCCAAGTGTTTGTGTTTTGTTTTAGAGGTTACCAGTGGGAGATGAGGACGAGCAACAGCATTCAGGGCTGGCACCTTTAGCGTAGGAGCAATCGCTGGACGTTCGCAATTTCGGTGTTGAACTTTGGCCAGCTCGAGCAGGAGAGGCTGTGTACGTTGGAAGTTTTAGTTGCCTAAACAAGTTCAGAGCCCAAGTGTTTGTGGTTCGTTTTAGAGGTTACCAGTGGGAGATGAGGACGAGCAACAGCTTTCAGGGCTGGCACCTTTAGTGTAGGAGCAATCGCTGGACGTTCGCAATTTCGGTGTTGAACTTTGGCCAGCTCGAGCAGGAGAGGCTGTGTACGTTGGAAGTTTTAGTAGCCTAAACAAGTTCGGAGCCCAAGTGTTTGTTGTTCGTTTTAGAGGTTACCAGTGGGAGATGAGGACCAGCAGCAGCATTCAGGGCTGGCACCTTTAGCGTAGGAGCAATCGCTGGACGTTCTCAATTTCGGTGTTGAACTTTGGCCAGCTCGAGCAGGAGAGGCTGTGTACGTTGGAAGTTTTAGTAGCCTAAACAAGTTCAGAGCCCAAGTGTTAGTGGTTCGTTTTCGAGGTTACCAGTGGGAGATGAGGACCAGCAGCAGCTTTCAGGGCTGGCACCTTTAGTGTAGGAGCAATCGCTGGACGTTCGTAATTTCGGTGTTGAACTTTGGGCAGCTCGAGCAGGAGAGGCTCTGTACGTTGGAAGTTTTAGTAGCCTAAACAAGTTCAGAGCCCAAGTGTTTGTGGTTCGTTTTAGAGGTTACCAGTGGGAGATGAGGACGAGCAACAGCATTCAGGGCTGGCACCTTTAGTGTAGGAGCAATCGCTGGACGTTCGCAATTTCGGTGTTGAACTTTGGGCAGCTCGAGCAGGAGAGGCTGTGTACGTTGGAAGTTTTAGTAGCCTAAACAAGTTCAGAGCCCAAGTGTTTGTGGTTCGTTTTAGAGGTTACCAGTGGGAGATGAGGACCAGCAACAGCTTTCAGGGCTGGCACCTTTAGTGTAGGAGCAATCGCTGGACGTTTGCAATTTCGGTGTTGAACTTTGGGCAGCTCGAGCAGGAGAGGCTGTGTACGTTGGAAGTTTTAGTAGCCTAAACAAGTTCAGAGCCCAAGTGTTTGTGGTTGGTTTTAGAGGTTACCAGTGGGAGATGAGGACGAGCAACAGCATTCAGGACTGGCACCTTTAGTGTAGGAGCAATCGCTGGACGTTCGCAATTTCGGTGTTGAACTTTGGGCAGCTCGAGCAGGAGAGGCTGTGTACGTTGGAAGTTTTAGTAGCCTAAACAAGTTCAGAGCCCAAGTGTTTGTGGTTGGTTTTAGAGGTTACCAGTGGGAGATGAGGACCAGCAAGAGCTTTCAGGGCTGGCACCTTTAGTGTAGGAGCAATCGCTGGACGTTTGTAATTTCGGTGTTGAACTTTGGCCAGCTCGAGCAGGAGAGGCTGTGTACGTTGGAAGTTTTAGTAGCCTAAACAAGTTCAGAGCCCAAGTGTTAGTGGTTCGTTTTCGAGGTTACCAGTGGGAGATGAGGACCAGCAACAGCTTTCAGGGCTGGCACCTTTAGTGTAGGAGCAATCGCTGGACGTTCGCAATTTCGGTGTTGAACTTTGGGCAGATCGAGCAGGAGAGGCTGTGTACGTTGGAAGTTTTAGTAGCCTAAACAAGTTCAGAGCCCAAGTGTTTGTGGTTGGTTTTAGAGGTTACCAGTGGGAGACGAGGACCAGCAACAGCATTCAGGGCTGGCACCTTTAGTGTAGGAGCAATCGCTGGACGTTCGCAATTTCGGTGTTGAACTTTGGCCAGCTCGAGCAGGAGAGGCTGTGTACGTTGAAAGTTTTAGTAGCTTAAACAAGTTCAGAGCCCAAGTGTTTGTGGTTCGTTTTAGAGGTTACCAGTGGGACATAAGGACGAGCAACAGCTTTCTGGGCTGGCACCTTTAGTGTAGGAGCAATCGCTGGACGTTTGCAATTTCGGTGTTGAACTTTGGGCAGCTCGAGCAGGAGAGGCTGTGTACGTTGGAAGTTTTAGTAGCCTAAACAAGTTCAGAGCCCAAGTGTTTGTGGTTCGTTTTAGAGGTTACCAGTGGGAGATGAGGACGAGCAACAGCATTCAGGGCTGGCACCTTTAGTGTAGGAGCAATCGCTGGACGTTCGCAATTTCGGTGTTGAACTTTGGCCAGCTCGAGCAGGAGAGGCTGTGTACGTTGGAAGTTTTAGTAGCCTAAACAAGTTCGGAGCCCAAGTGTTTGTGGTTCGTTTTAGAGGTTACCAGTGGGAGATGAGGACCAGCAGCAGCATTCAGGGCTGGCACCTTTAGTGTAGGAGCAATCGCTGGACGTTCGCAATTTCGGTGTTGAACTTTGGCCGGCTCGAGCAGGAGAGGCTGTGTACGTTGGAAGTTTTAGTAGCCTAAAGAAGTTCAGAGCCCAAGTGTTTGTGGTTCGTTTTAGAGGTTACCAGTGGGAGATGAGGACGAGCAACAGCATTCAGGTCTGGCACCTTTAGTGTAGGAGCAATCGCTGGACGTTCGCAATTTCGGTGTTGAACTTTGGCCAGCTCGAGCAGGAGAGGCTGTGTACGTTGGAAGTTTTAGTAGCCTAAACAAGTTCAGAGCCCAAGTGTTTGTGGTTCGTTTTAGAGGTTACCAGTGGGAGATGAGGACGAGCAACAGCTTTCAGGGCTGGCACCTTTAGTGTAGGAGCAATCGCTGGACGTTTGCAATTTCGGTGTTGAACTTTGGCCAGCTCGAGCAGGAGAGGCTGTGTACGTTGGAAGTTTTAGTAGCCTAAACAAGTTCAGAGCCCAAGTGTTTGTGGTTCGTTTTAGAGGTTACCAGTGGGAGATGAGGACGAGCAACAGCATTCAGGGCTGGCACCTTTAGTGTAGGAGCAATCGCTGGACGTTCGCAATTTCGGTGTTGAACTTTGGCCAGCTCGAGCAGGAGAGGCTGTGTACGTTGGAAGTTTTAGTTGCCTAAACAAGTTCAGAGCCCAAGTGTTTGTGGTTCGTTTTAGAGGTTACCAGTGGGAGATGAGGACCAGCAACAGCTTTCAGGGCTGGCACCTTTAGTGTAGGAGCAATCGCTGGACGTTTGCAATTTCGGTGTTGAACTTTGGGCAGCTCGAGCAGGAGAGGCTGTGTACGTTGGAAGTTTTAGTAGCCTAAACAAGTTCAGAGCCCAAGTGTTTGTGGTTGGTTTTAGAGGTTACCAGTGGGAGATGAGGACCAGCAAGAGCTTTCAGGGCTGGCACCTTTAGTGTAGGAGCAATCGCTGGACGTTCGCAATTTCGGTGTTGAACTTTGGCCAGTTCAAGCAGGAGAGGCTGTGTACGTTGGAAGTTTTAGTAGCCTAAAGAAGTTCAGAGCCCAAGTGTTTGTGGTTCGTTTTGGAGGTTACCAGTGGAAGATGAGGACGAGCAACAGCATTCAGGGCTGACACCTTTAGTGTAGGAGCAATCGCTGGACGTTCTCAATTTCGGTGTTGAACTTTGGCCAGCTCGAGCAGGAGAGGCTGTGTACGTTGGAAGTTTTAGTAGCCTAAACAAGTTCAGAGCCCAAGTGTTTGTGGTTCGTTTTAGAGGTTACCAGTGGGACATAAGGACGAGCAACAGCTTTCAGGGCTGGCACCTTTAGTGTAGGAGCAATCGCTGGACGTTTGCAATTTCGGTGTTGAACTTTGGGCAGCTCGAGCAGGAGAGGCTGTGTACGTTGGAAGTTTTAGTAGCCTAAACAAGTTCAGAGCCCAAGTGTTTGTGGTTCGTTTTAGAGGTTACCAGTGGGAGATGAGGACCAGCAACAGCATTCAGGGCTGGCACCTTTAGTGTAGGAGCAATCGCTGGACGTTCTCAATTTCGGTGTTGAACTTTGGGCAGCTCGAGCAGGAGAGGCTGTGTACGTTGGAAGTTTTAGTAGCCTAAACAAGTTCAGAGCCCAAGTGTTTGTGGTTGGTTTTAGAGGTTACCTGTGGGAGATGAGGACCAGCAACAGCTTTCAGGGCTGGCACCTTTAGTGTAGGAGCAATCGCTGGACGTTTGCAATTTCGGTGTTGAACTTTGGCCAGCTCGAGCAGGAGAGGCTGTGTACGTTGGAAGTTTTAGTAGCCTAAACAAGTTCAGAGCCCAAGTGTTTGTGGTTGGTTTTAGAGGTTACCAGTGGGAGATGAGGACCAGCAACAGCATTCAGGGCTGGCACCTTTAGTGTAGGAGCAATCGCTGGACGTTCGCAATTTCGGTGTTGAACTTTGGCCAGCTCGAGCAGGAGAGGCTGTGTACGTTGGAAGTTTTGGTTGCCTAAACAAGTTCAGAGCCCAAGTGTTTGTGGTTCGTTTTAGAGGTTACCAGTGGGAGATGAGGACGAGCAACAGCTTTCAGGGCTGGCACCTTTAGTGTAGGAGCAATCACTGGACGTTCGCAATTTCGGTGTTGAACTTTGGCCAGCTCGAGCAGGAGAGGCTGTGTACGTTGGAAGTTTTAGTAGCCTAAACAAGTTCGGAGCCCAAGTGTTTGTTGTTCGTTTTAGAGGTTACCAGTGGGAGATGAGGACCAGCAGCAGCATTCAGGGCTGGCACCTTTAGCGTAGGAGCAATCGCTGGACGTTCGCAATTTCAGTGTTGAACTTTGGGCAGCTCGAGCAGGAGAGGCTGTGTACGTTGGAAGTTTTAGTAGCCTAAACAAGTTCAGAGCCCAAGTGTTAGTGGTTCGTTTTCGAGGTTACCAGTGGGAGATGAGGACCAGCAGCAGCTTTCAGGGCTGGCACCTTTAGTGTAGGAGCAGTCGCTGGACGTTCGCAATTTCAGTGTTGAACTTTGGCCAGCTCGAGCAGGAGAGGCTGTGTACGTTGGAAGTTTTAGTTGCCTAAACAAGTTCAGAGCCCAAGTGTTTGTGGTTCATTTTAGAGGTTACCAGTGGGAGATGAGGACCAGCAACAGCTTTCAGGGCTGGCACCTTTAGTGTAGGAGCAATCGCTGGACGTTTGCAATTTCGGTGTTGAACTTTGGGCAGCTCGAGCAGGAGAGGCTGTGTACGTTGGAAGTTTTAGTAGCCTAAACAAGTTCGGAGCCCAAGTGTTTGTGTTTTGTTTTAGAGGTTACCAGTGGGAGATGAGGACGAGCAACAGCATTCAGGGCTGGCACCTTTAGCGTAGGAGCAATCGCTGGACGTTCGCAATTTCGGGTGTTGAACTTTGGCCAGCTCGAGCAGGAGAGGCTGTGTACGTTGGAAGTTTTAGTTGCCTAAACAAGTTCAGAGCCCAAGTGTTTGTGGTTCGTTTTAGAGGTTACCAGTGGGAGATGAGGACGAGCAACAGCTTTCAGGGCTGGCACCTTTAGTGTAGGAGCAATCGCTGGACGTTCGCAATTTCGGTGTTGAACTTTGGCCAGCTCGAGCAGGAGAGGCTGTGTACGTTGGAAGTTTTAGTAGCCTAAACAAGTTCGGAGCCCAAGTGTTTGTTGTTCGTTTTAGAGGTTACCAGTGGGAGATGAGGACCAGCAGCAGCATTCAGGGCTGGCACCTTTAGCGTAGGAGCAATCGCTGGACGTTCTCAATTTCGGTGTTGAACTTTGGCCAGCTCTGAGGCTGTGTACGTTGGAAGTTTTAGTAGCCTAAACAAGTTCAGAGCCCAAGTGTTAGTGGTTCGTTTTCGAGGTTACCAGTGGGAGATGAGGACCAGCAGCAGCTTTCAGGGCTGGCACCTTTAGTGTAGGAGCAATCGCTGGACGTTCGTAATTTCGGTGTTGAACTTTGGGCAGCTCGAGCAGGAGAGGCTCTGTACGTTGGAAGTTTTAGTAGCCTAAACAAGTTCAGAGCCCAAGTGTTTGTGGTTCGTTTTAGAGGTTACCAGTGGGAGATGAGGACGAGCAACAGCATTCAGGGCTGGCACCTTTAGTGTAGGAGCAATCGCTGGACGTTCGCAATTTCGGTGTTGAACTTTGGGCAGCTCGAGCAGGAGAGGCTGTGTACGTTGGAAGTTTTAGTAGCCTAAACAAGTTCAGAGCCCAAGTGTTTGTGGTTCGTTTTAGAGGTTACCAGTGGGAGATGAGGACCAGCAACAGCTTTCAGGGCTGGCACCTTTAGTGTAGGAGCAATCGCTGGACGTTTGCAATTTCGGTGTTGAACTTTGGGCAGCTCGAGCAGGAGAGGCTGTGTACGTTGGAAGTTTTAGTAGCCTAAACAAGTTCAGAGCCCAAGTGTTTGTGGTTGGTTTTAGAGGTTACCAGTGGGAGATGAGGACCAGCAGCAGCATTCAGGACTGGCACCTTTAGTGTAGGAGCAATCGCTGGACGTTCGCAATTTCGGTGTTGAACTTTGGGCAGCTCGAGCAGGAGAGGCTGTGTACGTTGGAAGTTTTAGTAGCCTAAACAAGTTCAGAGCCCAAGTGTTTGTGGTTCGTTTTAGAGGTTACCAGTGGGAGATGAGGACCAGCAAGAGCTTTCAGGGCTGGCACCTTTAGTGTAGGAGCAATCGCTGGACGTTTGTAATTTCGGTGTTGAACTTTGGCCAGCTCGAGCAGGAGAGGCTGTGTACGTTGGAAGTTTTAGTAGCCTAAACAAGTTCAGAGCCCAAGTGTTAGTGGTTCGTTTTCGAGGTTACCAGTGGGAGATGAGGACCAGCAACAGCTTTCAGGGCTGGCACCTTTAGTGTAGGAGCAATCGCTGGACGTTCGCAATTTCGGTGTTGAACTTTGGGCAGCTCGAGCAGGAGAGGCTGTGTACGTTGAAAGTTTTAGTAGCTTAAACAAGTTCAGAGCCCAAGTGTTTGTGGTTCGTTTTAGAGGTTACCAGTGGGACATAAGGACGAGCAACAGCTTTCAGGGCTGGCACCTTTAGTGTAGGAGCAATCGCTGGACGTTTGCAATTTCGGTGTTGAACTTTGGGCAGCTCGAGCAGGAGAGGCTGTGTACGTTGGAAGTTTTAGTAGCCTAAACAAGTTCAGAGCCCAAGTGTTTGTGGTTCGTTTTAGAGGTTACCAGTGGGAGATGAGGACGAGCAACAGCATTCAGGGCTGGCACCTTTAGTGTAGGAGCAATCGCTGGACGTTCGCAATTTCGGTGTTGAACTTTGGCCAGCTCGAGCAGGAGAGGCTGTGTACGTTGGAAGTTTTAGTAGCCTAAACAAGTTCGGAGCCCAAGTGTTTGTGGTTGGTTTTCGAGGTTACCAGTGGGAGATGAGGACCAGCAGCAGCATTCAGGGCTGGCACCTTTAGTGTAGGAGCAATCGCTGGACGTTCGCAATTTCGGTGTTGAACTTTGGGCAGATCGAGCAGGAGAGGCTGTGTACGTTGGAAGTTTTAGTAGCCTAAACAAGTTCAGAGCCCAAGTGTTTGTGGTTGGTTTTAGAGGTTACCAGTGGGAGATGAGGACCAGCAACAGCATTCAGGGCTGGCACCTTTAGTGTAGGAGCAATCGCTGGACGTTCGCAATTTCGGTGTTGAACTTTGGCCAGCTCGAGCAGGAGAGGCTGTGTACGTTGGAAGTTTTAGTAGCCTAAACAAGTTCAGAGCCCAAGTGTTTGTGGTTCGTTTTAGAGGTTACCAGTGGGAGATGAGGACGAGCAACAGCTTTCAGGGCTGGCACCTTTAGTGTAGGAGCAATCGCTGGACGTTTGCAATTTCGGTGTTGAACTTTGGCCAGCTCGAGCAGGAGAGGCTGTGTACGTTGGAAGTTTTAGTAGCCTAAACAAGTTCAGAGCCCAAGTGTTTGTGGTTCGTTTTAGAGGTTACCAGTGGGAGATGAGGACGAGCAACAGCATTCAGGGCTGGCACCTTTAGTGTAGGAGCAATCGCTGGACGTTCGCAATTTCGGTGTTGAACTTTGGCCAGCTCGAGCAGGAGAGGCTGTGTACGTTGGAAGTTTTAGTTGCCTAAACAAGTTCAGAGCCCAAGTGTTTGTGGTTCGTTTTAGAGGTTACCAGTGGGAGATGAGGACCAGCAACAGCTTTCAGGGCTGGCACCTTTAGTGTAGGAGCAATCGCTGGACGTTTGCAATTTCGGTGTTGAACTTTGGGCAGCTCGAGCAGGAGAGGCTGTGTACGTTGGAAGTTTTAGTAGCCTAAACAAGTTCAGAGCCCAAGTGTTTGTGGTTGGTTTTAGAGGTTACCAGTGGGATAGTTGAGGACCAGCAAGAGCTTTCAGGGCTGGCACCTTTAGTGTAGGAGCAATCGCTGGACGTTTGCAATTTCGGTGTTGAACTTTGGCCAGCTCGAGCAGGAGAGGCTGTGTACGTTGGAAGTTTTAGTAGCCTAAACAAGTTCAGAGCCCAAGTGTTTGTGGTTGGTTTTAGAGGTTACCAGTGGGAGATGAGGACCAGCAGCAGCATTAAGGGCTGGCACCTTTAGCGTAGGAGCAATCGCTGGACGTTCGCAATTTCAGTGTTGAACTTTGGCCAGCTCGAGCAGGAGAGGCTGTGTACGTTGGAAGTTTTAGTAGCCTAAACAAGTTCAGAGCCCAAGTGTTAGTGGTTCGTTTTCGAGGTTACCAGTGGGAGATGAGGACCAGCAACAGCTTTCAGGGCTGGCACCTTTAGTGTAGGAGCAATCGCTGGACGTTCTCAATTTCGGTGTTGAACTTTGGGCAGCTCGAGCAGGAGAGGCTGTGTACGTTGGAAGTTTTAGTAGCCTAAACAAGTTCAGAGCCCAAGTGTTTGTGGTTGGTTTTAGAGGTTACCAGTGGGAGATGAGGACCAGCAACAGCTTTCAGGGCTGGCACCTTTAGTGTAGGAGCAATCGCTGGACGTTTGCAATTTCGGTGTTGAACTTTGGCCAGCTCGAGCAGGAGAGGCTGTGTACGTTGGAAGTTTTAGTAGCCTAAACAAGTTCAGAGCCCAAGTGTTTGTGGTTGGTTTTAGAGGTTACCAGTGGGAGATGAGGACCAGCAGCAGCATTCAGGACTGGCACCTTTAGCGTAGGAGCAATCGCTGGACGTTCGCAATTTCAGTGTTGAACTTTGGCCAGCTCGAGCAGGAGAGGCTGTGTACATTGGAAGTTTTAGTAGCCTAAACAAGTTCAGAGCCCAAGTGTTAGTGGTTCGTTTTCGAGGTTACCAGTGGGAGATGAGGACCAGCAACAGCTTTCAGGGCTGGCACCTTTACTGTAGGAGCAATCGCTGGACGTTCGCAATTTCGGTGTTGAACTTTGGGCAGCTCGAGCAGGAGAGGCTGTGTATGTTGGAAGTTTTAGTAGCCTAAACAAGTTCAGAGCCCAAGTGTTTGTGGTTCGTTTTAGAGGTTACCAGTGGGAGATGAGGACCAGCAACAGCATTCAGGGCTGGCACCTTTAGTGTAGGAGCAATCGCTGGATGTTCGCAATTTCGGTGTTGAACTTTGGGCAGCTCGAGCAGGAGAGGCTGTGTACATTGGAAGTTTTAGTAGCCTAAACAAGTTCGGAGCCCACGTGTTTGTGGTTCGTTTTAGAGGTTACCAGTGGGACATAAGGACCAGCAACAGCATTCAGGGCTGGCACCTTTAGTGTAGGAGCAATCGCTGGACGTTCGCAATTTCGGTGTTGAACTTTGGCCGGCTCGAGCAGGAGAGGCTGTGTACGTTGGAAGTTTTAGTAGCCTAAACAAGTGTAGAGCCCAAGTGTTTGTGGTTCGTTTTAGAGGTTACCAGTGGGAGATGAGGACCAGCAACAGCTTTCAGGGCTGGCACCTTTAGTGTAGGAGCAATCGCTGGACGTTCGCAATTTCGGTGTTGAACTTTGGCCAGCTCGAGCAGGAGAGGCTGTGTACGTTGGAAGTTTTAGTAGCCTAAACAAGTTCAGAGCCCAAGTGTTTGTGGTTCGTTTTAGAGGTTACCAGTGGGAGATGAGGACGAGCAGCAGCATTCAGGGCTGGCACCTTTAGCGTAGGAGCAATCGCTGGACGTTTGCAATTTCAGTGTTGAACTTTGGCCAGCTCGAGCAGGAGAGGCTGTGTACGTTGGAAGTTTTAGTAGCCTAAACAAGTTCACAGCCCAAGTGTTTGTGGTTGGTTTTAGAGGTTACCAGTGGGAGATGAGGACGAGCAACAGCATTCAGGGCTGGCACCTTTAGTGTAGGAGCAATCGCTGGACGTTCGCAATTTCGGTGTTGAACTTTGGCCAGCTCGAGCAGGAGAGGCTGTGTACGTTGGAAGTTTTAGTAGCCTAAACAAGTTCAGAGCCCATGTGTTTGTGGTTCGTTTTAGAGGTTACCAGTGGGAGATGAGGACGAGCAACAGCTTTCAGGGCTGGCACCTTTAGTGTAGGAGCAATCGCTGGACGTTCGCAATTTCGGTGTTGAACTTTGGGCAGCTCGAGCAGGAGAGGCTGTGTACGTTGGAAGTTTTAGTAGCCTAAACAAGTTCAGAGCCCAAGTGTCTGTGGTTCGTTTTTGAGGTTACCAGTGGGAGATGAGGACGAGCAACAGCATTCAGGGCTGGCACCTTTAGTGTAGGAGCAATCGCTGGGCGTTCGCAATTTCGGTGTTGAACTTTGGCCAGCTCGAGCAGGAGAGGCTGTGTACGTTGGAAGTTTTAGTAGCCTAAACAAGTTCAGAGCCCAAGTGTTTGTGGTTCGTTTTAGAGGTTACCAGTGGGAGATGAGGACGAGCAACAGCATTCAGGGCTGGCACCTTTAGTGTAGGAGCAATCGCTGGACGTTTGCAATTTCGGTGTTGAACTTTGGCCAGCTCGAGCAGGAGAGGCTGTGTACGTTGGAAGTTTTAGTAGCCTAAACAAGTTCAGAGCCCAAGTGTTTGTGGTTCGTTTTCGAGGTTACCAGTGGGAGATGAGGACCAGCAAGAGCTTTCAGGGCTGGCACCTTTAGTGTAGGAGCAATCGCTGGACGTTCGCAATTTCGGTGTTGAACTTTGGCCAGCTCGAGCAGGAGAGGCTGTGTACGTTGGAAGTTTTAGTAGCCTAAACAAGTTCAGAGCCCAAGTGTTTGTGGTTCGTTTTAGAGGTTACCAGTGGGAGATGAGGACCAGCAAGAGCTTTCAGGGCTGGCACCTTTAGTGTAGGAGCAATCGCTGGACGTTCGCAATTTCGGTGTTGAACTTTGGCCAGATTGAGCAGGAGAGGCTGTGTACGTTGGAAGTTTTAGTAGCCTAAACAAGTTCAGAGCCCAAGTGTTTGTGGTTCGTTTTGGAGGTTACCAGTGGGAGATGAGGACGAGCAACAACATTCAGGGCTGGCACCTTTAGTGCAGGAGCAATCGCTGGACGTTTGCAATTTCGGTTTTGAACTTTGGGCAGCTCGAGCAGGAGAGGCTGTGTACGTTGGAAGTTTTAGTAGCCTAAACAAGTTCAGAGCCCAAGTGTTTGTGGTTCGTTTTAGAGGTTACCAGTGGGAGATGAGGACCAGCAGCAGCATTCAGGGCTGGCACCTTTAGTGTAGGAGCAATCGCTGGACGTTCGCAATTTCGGTGTTGAACTTTGGCCAGATTGAGCAGGAGAGGCTGTGTACGTTGGAAGTTTTAGTAGCCTAAACAAGTTCAGAGCCCAAGTGTTTGTGGTTCGTTTTAGAGGTTACCAGTGGGAGATGAGGACCAGCAGCAGCATTCAGGGCTGGCACCTTTAGTGTAGGAGCAATCGCTGGACGTTCGCAATTTTGGTGTTGAACTTTGGCCAGCTTGAGCAGGAGAGGCTGTGTACGTTGGAAGTTTTAGTAGCCTAAACAAGTTCAGAGCCCAAGTGTTTGTGGTTCGTTTTAGAGGTTACCAGTGGGAGATGAGGACCAGCAGCAGCATTCAGGACTGGCACCTTTAGTGTAGGAGCAATCGCTGGACGTTCGCAATTTCGGTGTTGAACTTTGGCCAGCTCGAGCAGGAGAGGCTGTGTACGTTGGAAGTTTTAGTAGCCTAAACAAGTTCAGAGCCCAAGTGTTTCTGGTTCGTTTTAGAGGTTACCAGTGGGAGATGAGGACCAGCAACAGCTTTCAGGGCTGGCACCTTTAGTGTAGGAGCAATCGCTGGACGTTTGCAATTTCGGTGTTGAACTTTGGCCAGCTCGAGCAGGAGAGGCTGTGTACGTTGGAAGTTTTAGTAGCCTAAACAAGTTCAGAGCCCAAGTGTTTGTGGTTCGTTTTAGAGGTTACCAGTGGGACATGAGGACGAGCAACAGCTTTCAGGGCTGGCACCTTTAGTGTAGGAGCAATCGCTGGACGTTTGCAATTTCGGTGTTGAACTTTGGCCAGCTCGAGCAGGAGAGGCTGTGTACGTTGGAAGTTTTAGTAGCCTAAACAAGTTCGGAGCCCAAGTGTTTGTGGTTCGTTTTAGAGGTTACCAGTGGGACATGAGGACCAGCAAGAGCTTTCAGGGCTGGCACCTTTAGTGTAGGAGCAATCGCTGGACGTTTGCAATTTCAGTGTTGAACTTTGGGCAGCTCGAGCAGGAGAGGCTGTGTACGTTGGAAGTTTTAGTAGCCTAAACAAGTTCAGAGCCCAAGTGTCTGTGGTTCGTTTTTGAGGTTACCAGTGGGAGATGAGGACGAGCAACAGCATTCAGGGCTGGCACCTTTAGTGTAGGAGCAATCGCTGGGCGTTCGCAATTTCGGTGTTGAACTTTGGCCAGCTCGAGCAGGAGACGCTGTGTACGTTGGAAGTTTTAGTTGCCTAAACAAGTTCAGAGCCCAAGTGTTTGTGGTTCGTTTTAGAGGTTACCAGTGGGAGATGAGGACGAGCAACAGCATTCAGGGCTGGCACCTTTAGTGTAGGAGCAATCGCTGGACGTTTGCAATTTCGGTGTTGAACTTTGGCCAGCTCGAGCAGGAGAGGCTGTGTACGTTGGAAGTTTTAGTAGCCTAAACAAGTTCAGAGCCCAAGTGTTTGTGGTTGGTTTTAGAGGTTACCAGTGGGAGATGAGGACGAGCAACAGCATTCAGGGCTGGCACCTTTAGTGTAGGAGCAATCGCTGGACGTTCGCAATTTCGGTGTTGAACTTTGGCCAGCTCGAGCAGGAGAGGCTGTGTACGTTGGAAGTTTTAGTAGCCTAAACAAGTTCAGAGCCCATGTGTTTGTGGTTCGTTTTAGAGGTTACCAGTGGGAGATGAGGACGAGCAACAGCTTTCAGGGCTGGCACCTTTAGTGTAGGAGCAATCGCTGGACGTTCGCAATTTCGGTGTTGAACTTTGGGCAGCTCGAGCAGGAGAGGCTGTGTACGTTGGAAGTTTTAGTAGCCTAAACAAGTTCAGAGCCCAAGTGTCTGTGGTTCGTTTTTGAGGTTACCAGTGGGAGATGAGGACGAGCAACAGCATTCAGGGCTGGCACCTTTAGTGTAGGAGCAATCGCTGGACGTTCGCAATTTCGGTGTTGAACTTTGGCCAGCTCGAGCAGGAGAGGCTGTGTACGTTGGAAGTTTTAGTAGCCTAAACAAGTTCAGAGCCCAAGTGTTTGTGGTTCGTTTTAGAGGTTACCAGTGGGAGATGAGGACCAGCAGCAGCATTCAGGACTGGCACCTTTAGTGTAGGAGCAATCGCTGGACGTTTGCAATTTCGGTGTTGAACTTTGGCCAGCTCGAGCAGGAGAGGCTGTGTACGTTGGAAGTTTTAGTAGCCTAAACAAGTTCAGAGCCCAAGTGTTTGTGGTTCGTTTTCGAGGTTACCAGTGGGAGATGAGGACCAGCAACAGCTTTCAGGGCTGGCACCTTTAGTGTAGGAGCAATCGCTGGACGTTCGCAATTTCGGTGTTGAACTTTGGCCAGCTCGAGCAGGAGAGGCTGTGTACGTTGGAAGTTTTAGTAGCCTAAACAAGTTCAGAGCCCAAGTGTTTGTGGTTCGTTTTAGAGGTTACCAGTGGGAGATGAGGACCAGCAAGAGCTTTCAGGGCTGGCACCTTTAGTGTAGGAGCAATCGCTGGACGTTCGCAATTTCGGTGTTGAACTTTGGCCAGATTGAGCAGGAGAGGCTGTGTACGTTGGAAGTTTTAGTAGCCTAAACAAGTTCAGAGCCCAAGTGTTTGTGGTTCGTTTTGGAGGTTACCAGTGGGAGATGAGGACGAGCAACAACATTCAGGGCTGGCACCTTTAGTGCAGGAGCAATCGCTGGACGTTTGCAATTTCGGTTTTGAACTTTGGGCAGCTCGAGCAGGAGAGGCTGTGTACGTTGGAAGTTTTAGTAGCCTAAACAAGTTCAGAGCCCAAGTGTTTGTGGTTCGTTTTAGAGGTTACCAGTGGGAGATGAGGACCAGCAGCAGCATTCAGGGCTGGCACCTTTAGTGTAGGAGCAATCGCTGGACATTCGCAATTTCGGTGTTGAACTTTGGCCAGATTGAGCAGGAGAGGCTGTGTACGTTGGAAGTTTTAGTAGCCTAAACAAGTTCAGAGCCCAAGTGTTTGTGGTTCGTTTTAGAGGTTACCAGTGGGAGATGAGGACCAGCAGAAGCATTCAGGGCTGGCACCTTTAGTGTAGGAGCAATCGCTGGACGTTCGCAATTTCGGTGTTGAACTTTGGCCAGCTTGAGCAGGAGAGGCTGTGTACGTTGGAAGTTTTAGTAGCCTAAACAAGTTCAGAGCCCAAGTGTTTGTGGTTCGTTTTAGAGGTTACCAGTGGGAGATGAGGACCAGCAGCAGCATTCAGGACTGGCACCTTTAGTGTAGGAGCAATCGCTGGACGTTCGCAATTTCGGTGTTGAACTTTGGCCAGCTCGAGCAGGAGAGGCTGTGTACGTTGGAAGTTTTAGTAGCCTAAACAAGTTCAGAGCCCAAGTGTTTCTGGTTCGTTTTAGAGGTTACCAGTGGGAGATGAGGACGAGCAACAGCTTTCAGGGCTGGCACCTTTAGTGTAGGAGCAATCGCTGGACGTTTGCAATTTCGGTGTTGAACTTTGGGCAGCTCGAGCAGGAGAGGCTGTGTACGTTGGAAGTTTTAGTAGCCTAAACAAGTTCAGAGCCCAAGTGTTTGTGGTTCGTTTTAGAGGTTACCAGTGGGAGATGAGGAGGAGCAACAGCTTTCAGGGCTGGCACCTTTAGTGTAGGAGCAATCGCTGGACGTTTGCAATTTCGGTGTTGAACTTTGGGCAGCTCGAGCAGGAGAGGCTGTGTACGTTGGAAGTTTTAGTAGCCTAAACAAGTTCAGAGCCCAAGTGTCTGTGGTTCGTTTTTGAGGTTACCAGTGGGAGATGAGGACGAGCAAGAGCATTCAGGGCTGGCACCTTTAGTGTAGGAGCAATCGCTGGGCGTTCGCAATTTCGGTGTTGAACTTTGGCCAGCTCGAGCAGGAGAGGCTGTGTACGTTGGAAGTTTTAGTAGCCTAAACAAGTTCAGAGCCCAAGTGTTTGTGGTTCGTTTTAGAGGTTACCAGTGGGAGATGAGGACGAGCAACAGCATTCAGGGCTGGCACCTTTAGTGTAGGAGCAATCGCTGGACGTTTGCAATTTCGGTGTTGAACTTTGGCCAGCTCGAGCAGGAGAGGCTGTGTACGTTGGAAGTTTTAGTAGCCTAAACAAGTTCAGAGCCCAAGTGTTTGTGGTTCGTTTTGGAGGTTACCAGTGGGAGATGAGGACGAGCAACAACATTCAGGGCTGGCACCTTTAGTGCAGGAGCAATCGCTGGACGTTTGCAATTTCGGTTTTGAACTTTGGGCAGCTCGAGCAGGAGAGGCTGTGTACGTTGGAAGTTTTAGTAGCCTAAACAAGTTCAGAGCCCAAGTGTTTGTGGTTGGTTTTAGAGGTTACCAGTGGGAGATGAGGACCAGCAGCAGCATTCAGGGCTGGCACCTTTAGTGTAGGAGCAATCGCTGGACGTTCGCAATTTCGGTGTTGAACTTTGGCCAGATTGAGCAGGAGAGGCTGTGTACGTTGGAAGTTTTAGTAGCCTAAACAAGTTCAGAGCCCAAGTGTTTGTGGTTCGTTTTAGAGGTTACCAGTGGGAGATGAGGACCAGCAGCAGCATTCAGGGCTGGCACCTTTAGTGTAGGAGCAATCGCTGGACGTTCGCAATTTCGGTGTTGAACTTTGGCCAGCTTGAGCAGGAGAGGCTGTGTACGTTGGAAGTTTTAGTAGCCTAAACAAGTTCAGAGCCCAAGTGTTTGTGGTTCGTTTTAGAGGTTACCAGTGGGAGATGAGGACCAGCAGCAGCATTCAGGACTGGCACCTTTAGTGTAGGAGCAATCGCTGGACGTTCGCAATTTCGGTGTTGAACTTTGGCCAGCTCGAGCAGGAGAGGCTGTGTACGTTGGAAGTTTTAGTAGCCTAAACAAGTTCAGAGCCCAAGTGTTTCTGGTTCGTTTTAGAGGTTACCAGTGGGAGATGAGGACGAGCAACAGCTTTCAGGGCTGGCACCTTTAGTGTAGGAGCAATCGCTGGACGTTTGCAATTTCGGTGTTGAACTTTGGCCAGCTCGAGCAGGAGAGGCTGTGTACGTTGGAAGTTTTAGTAGCCTAAACAAGTTCAGAGCCCAAGTGTTTGTGGTTCGTTTTAGAGGTTACCAGTGGGACATGAGGACGAGCAACAGCTTTCAGGGCTGGCACCTTTAGTGTAGGAGCAATCGCTGGACGTTTGCAATTTCGGTGTTGAACTTTGGCCAGCTCGAGCAGGAGAGGCTGTGTACGTTGGAAGTTTTAGTAGCCTAAACAAGTTCGGAGCCCAAGTGTTTGTGGTTCGTTTTAGAGGTTACCAGTGGGACATGAGGACCAGCAAGAGCTTTCAGGGCTGGCACCTTTAGTGTAGGAGCAATCGCTGGACGTTTGCAATTTCAGTGTTGAACTTTGGGCAGCTCGAGCAGGAGAGGCTGTGTACGTTGGAAGTTTTAGTAGCCTAAACAAGTTCAGAGCCCAAGTGTCTGTGGTTCGTTTTTGAGGTTACCAGTGGGAGATGAGGACGAGCAACAGCATTCAGGGCTGGCACCTTTAGTGTAGGAGCAATCGCTGGGCGTTCGCAATTTCGGTGTTGAACTTTGGCCAGCTCGAGCAGGAGACGCTGTGTACGTTGGAAGTTTTAGTTGCCTAAACAAGTTCAGAGCCCAAGTGTTTCTGGTTCGTTTTAGAGGTTACCAGTGGGAGATGAGGACGAGCAACAGCATTCAGGGCTGGCACCTTTAGTGTAGGAGCAATCGCTGGACGTTTGCAATTTCGGTGTTGAACTTTGGCCAGCTCGAGCAGGAGAGGCTGTGTACGTTGGAAGTTTTAGTAGCCTAAACAAGTTCAGAGCCCAAGTGTTTGTGGTTCGTTTTAGAG
Source organism: Gavia stellata (assembly GCF_030936135.1). NCBI lineage: Eukaryota > Metazoa > Chordata > Aves > Gaviiformes > Gaviidae > Gavia > Gavia stellata. The sequence goes on along the minus strand of NW_026776301.1, from coordinate 42,211 downwards.
GTTACCAGTGGGAGATGAGGACCAGCAAGAGCTTTCAGGGCTGGCACCTTTAGTGTAGGAGCAATCGCTGGACATTCGCAATTTCGGTGTTGAACTTTGGGCAGCTCGAGCAGGAGAGGCTGTGTACGTTGGAAGTTTTAGTAGCCTAAACAAGTTCAGAGCCCAAGTGTTTGTGGTTCGTTTTAGAGGTTACCAGTGGGAGATGAGGACCAGCAAGAGCTTTCAGGGCTGGCACCTTTAGTGTAGGAGCAATCGCTGGACGTTCTCAATTTCGGTGTTGAACTTTGGGCAGCTCGAGCAGGAGAGGCTGTGTACGTTGGAAGTTTTAGTAGCCTAAACAAGTTCAGAGCCCAAGTGTTTGTGGTTCGTTTTGGAGGTTACCAGTGGGAGATGAGGACGAGCAACAACATTCAGGGCTGGCACCTTTAGTGCAGGAGCAATCGCTGGACGTTTGCAATTTCGGTTTTGAACTTTGGGCAGCTCGAGCAGGAGAGGCTGTGTACGTTGGAAGTTTTAGTAGCCTAAACAAGTTCAGAGCCCAAGTGTTTGTGGTTCGTTTTAGAGGTTACCAGTGGGAGATGAGGACCAGCAGCAGCATTCAGGGCTGGCACCTTTAGTGTAGGAGCAATCGCTGGACGTTCGCAATTTCGGTGTTGAACTTTGGCCAGCTCGAGCAGGAGAGGCTGTGTACGTTGGAAGTTTTAGTAGCCTAAACAAGTTCAGAGCCCAAGTGTTTGTGGTTCGTTTTCGAGGTTACCAGTGGGAGATGAGGACCAGCAGCAGCATTCAGGGCTGGCACCTTTAGTGTAGGAGCAATCGCTGGACGTTCGCAATTTCGGTGTTGAACTTTGGCCAGCTTGAGCAGGAGAGGCTGTGTACGTTGGAAGTTTTAGTAGCCTAAACAAGTTCAGAGCCCAAGTGTTTGTGGTTCGTTTTAGAGGTTACCAGTGGGAGATGAGGACCAGCAGCAGCATTCAGGACTGGCACCTTTAGTGTAGGAGCAATCGCTGGACGTTCGCAATTTCGGTGTTGAACTTTGGCCAGCTCGAGCAGGAGAGGCTGTGTACGTTGGAAGTTTTAGTAGCCTAAACAAGTTCAGAGCCCAAGTGTTTCTGGTTCGTTTTAGAGGTTACCAGTGGGAGATGAGGACGAGCAACAGCTTTCAGGGCTGGCACCTTTAGTGTAGGAGCAATCGCTGGATGTTTGCAATTTCGGTGTTGAACTTTGGGCAGCTCGAGCAGGAGAGGCTGTGTACGTTGGAAGTTTTAGTAGCCTAAACAAGTTCAGAGCCCAAGTGTTTGTGGTTCGTTTTAGAGGTTACCAGTGGGAGATGAGGAGGAGCAACAGCTTTCAGGGCTGGCACCTTTAGTGTAGGAGCAATCGCTGGACGTTTGCAATTTCGGTGTTGAACTTTGGGCAGCTCGAGCAGGAGAGGCTGTGTACGTTGGAAGTTTTAGTAGCCTAAACAAGTTCGGAGCCCAAGTGTTTGTGGTTCGTTTTAGAGGTTACCAGTGGGAGATGAGGACCAGCAACAGCTTTCAGGGCTGGCACCTTTAGTGTAGGAGCAATCGCTGGACGTTTGCAATTTCGGTGTTGAACTTTGGCCAGCTCGAGCAGGAGAGGCTGTGTACGTTGGAAGTTTTAGTAGCCTAAACAAGTTCAGAGCCCAAGTGTTTGTGGTTCGTTTTAGAGGTTACCAGTGGGACATGAGGACGAGCAACAGCTTTCAGGGCTGGCACCTTTAGTGTAGGAGCAATCGCTGGACGTTTGCAATTTCGGTGTTGAACTTTGGCCAGCTCGAGCAGGAGAGGCTGTGTACGTTGGAAGTTTTAGTAGCCTAAACAAGTTCGGAGCCCAAGTGTTTGTGGTTCGTTTTAGAGGTTACCAGTGGGACATGAGGACCAGCAAGAGCTTTCAGGGCTGGCACCTTTAGTGTAGGAGCAATCGCTGGACGTTTGCAATTTCAGTGTTGAACTTTGGGCAGCTCGAGCAGGAGAGGCTGTGTACGTTGGAAGTTTTAGTAGCCTAAACAAGTTCAGAGCCCAAGTGTCTGTGGTTCGTTTTTGAGGTTACCAGTGGGAGATGAGGACCAGCAACAGCTTTCAGGGCTGGCACCTTTAGTGTAGGAGCAATCGCTGGACGTTCGCAATTTCGGTGTTGAACTTTGGCCAGCTCGAGCAGGAGAGGCTGTGTACGTTGGAAGTTTTAGTTGCCTAAACAAGTTCAGAGCCCAAGTGTTTGTGGTTCGTTTTAGAGGTTACCAGTGGGAGATGAGGACGAGCAACAGCATTCAGGGCTGGCACCTTTAGTGTAGGAGCAATCGCTGGACGTTTGCAATTTCGGTGTTGAACTTTGGCCAGCTCGAGCAGGAGAGGCTGTGTACGTTGGAAGTTTTAGTAGCCTAAACAAGTTCAGAGCCCAAGTGTTTGTGGTTCGTTTTAGAGGTTACCAGTGGGAGATGAGGACCAGCAAGAGCTTTCAGGGCTGGCACCTTTAGTGTAGGAGCAATCGCTGGACGTTCTCAATTTCGGTGTTGAACTTTGGCCAGATTGAGCAGGAGAGGCTGTGTACGTTGGAAGTTTTAGTAGCCTAAACAAGTTCAGAGCCCAAGTGTTTGTGGTTCGTTTTGGAGGTTACCAGTGGGAGATGAGGACGAGCAACAACATTCAGGGCTGGCACCTTTAGTGTAGGAGCAATCGCTGGACGTTTGCAATTTCGGTTTTGAACTTTGGGCAGCTCGAGCAGGAGAGGCTGTGTACGTTGGAAGTTTTAGTAGCCTAAACAAGTTCAGAGCCCAAGTGTTTGTGGTTCGTTTTAGAGGTTACCAGTGGGAGATGAGGACCAGCAGCAGCATTCAGGGCTGGCACCTTTAGTGTAGGAGCAATCGCTGGACGTTCTCAATTTCGGTGTTGAACTTTGGCCAGATTGAGCAGGAGAGGCTGTGTACGTTGGAAGTTTTAGTAGCCTAAACAAGTTCAGAGCCCAAGTGTTTGTGGTTCGTTTTCGAGGTTACCAGTGGGAGATGAGGACCAGCAGCAGCATTCAGGGCTGGCACCTTTAGTGTAGGAGCAATCGCTGGACGTTTGCAATTTCGGTTTTGAACTTTGGGCAGCTCGAGCAGGAGAGGCTGTGTACGTTGGAAGTTTTAGTAGCCTAAACAAGTTCAGAGCCCAAGTGTTTGTGGTTCGTTTTAGAGGTTACCAGTGGGAGATGAGGAGGAGCAACAGCTTTCAGGGCTGGCACCTTTAGTGTAGGAGCAATCGCTGGACGTTTGCAATTTCGGTGTTGAACTTTGGGCAGCTCGAGCAGGAGAGGCTGTGTACGTTGGAAGTTTTAGTAGCCTAAACAAGTTCGGAGCCCAAGTGTTTGTGGTTCGTTTTAGAGGTTACCAGTGGGAGATGAGGACCAGCAAGAGCTTTCAGGGCTGGCACCTTTAGTGTAGGAGCAATCGCTGGACGTTTGCAATTTCAGTGTTGAACTTTGGGCAGCTCGAGCAGGAGAGGCTGTGTACGTTGGAAGTTTTAGTAGCCTAAACAAGTTCAGAGCCCAAGTGTTTGTGGTTCGTTTTAGAGGTTACCAGTGGGAGATGAGGACGAGCAACAGCATTCAGGGCTGGCACCTTTAGTGTAGGAGCAATCGCTGGACGTTCGCAATTTCGGTGTTGAACTTTGGCCAGCTCGAGCAGGAGAGGCTGTGTACGTTGGAAGTTTTAGTTGCCTAAACAAGTTCAGAGCCCAAGTGTTTGTGGTTCGTTTTCGAGGTTACCAGTGGGAGATGAGGACCAGCAACAGCATTCAGGGCTGGCACCTTTAGTGTAGGAGCAATCGCTGGACGTTCTCAATTTCGGTGTTGAACTTTGGGCAGCTCGAGCAGGAGAGGCTGTGTACGTTGGAAGTTTTAGTAGCCTAAACAAGTTCAGAGCCCAAGTGTTTGTGGTTGGTTTTCGAGGTTACCAGTGGGAGATGAGGACCAGCAACAGCTTTCAGGGCTGGCACCTTTAGTGTAGGAGCAATCGCTGGACGTTTGCAATTTCGGTGTTGAACTTTGGCCAGCTCGAGCAGGAGAGGCTGTGTACGTTGGAAGTTTTAGTAGCCTAAACAAGTTCAGAGCCCAAGTGTTTGTGGTTCGTTTTAGAGGTTACCAGTGGGAGATGAGGACGAGCAACAGCATTCAGGGCTGACACCTTTAGTGTAGGAGCAATCGCTGGACGTTCGCAATTTCGGTGTTGAACTTTGGCCAGCTCGAGCAGGAGAGGCTGTGTACGTTGGAAGTTTTAGTAGCTTAAACAAGTTCAGAGCCCAAGTGTTTGTGGTTCGTTTTAGAGGTTACCAGTGGGACATAAGGACGAGCAACAGCTTTCAGGGCTGGCACCTTTAGTGTAGGAGCAATCGCTGGACGTTCTCAATTTCGGTGTTGAACTTTGGGCAGCTCGAGCAGGAGAGGCTGTGTACGTTGGAAGTTTTAGTAGCCTAAACAAGTTCAGAGCCCAAGTGTTTGTGGTTCGTTTTCGAGGTTACCAGTGGGAGATGAGGACCAGCAGCAGCTTTCAGGGCTGGCACCTTTAGTGTAGGAGCAATCGCTGGACGTTCTCAATTTCGGTGTTGAACTTTGGCCAGCTCGAGCAGGAGAGGCTGTGTACGTTGGAAGTTTTAGTAGCCCTAAACAAGTTCAGAGCCCAAGTGTTTGTGGTTGGTTTTAGAGGTTACCAGTGGGAGATGAGGACCAGCAACAGCTTTCAGGGCTGGCACCTTTAGTGTAGGAGCAATCGCTGGACGTTTGCAATTTCGGTGTTGAACTTTGGCCAGCTCGAGCAGGAGAGGCTGTGTACGTTGGAAGTTTTAGTAGCCTAAACAAGTTCAGAGCCCAAGTGTTTGTGGTTGGTTTAGAGGTTACCAGTGGGAGATGAGGACCAGCAACAGCATTCAGGGCTGGCACCTTTAGTGTAGGAGCAATCGCTGGACGTTCGCAATTTCGGTGTTGAACTTTGGGCAGCTCGAGCAGGAGAGGCTGTGTACGTTGGAAGTTTTAGTTGCCTAAACAAGTTCAGAGCCCAAGTGTTTGTGGTTCGTTTTAGAGGTTACCAGTGGGAGATGAGGACGAGCAACAGCTTTCAGGGCTGGCACCTTTAGTGTAGGAGCAATCGCTGGACGTTCGCAATTTTGGTGTTGAACTTTGGGCAGCTCGAGCAGGAGAGGCTGTGTACGTTGGAAGTTTTAGTAGCCTAAACAAGTTCGGAGCCCAAGTGTTTGTTGTTCGTTTTAGAGGTTACCAGTGGGAGATGAGGACCAGCAGCAGCATTCAGGGCTGGCACCTTTAGCGTAGGAGCAATCGCTGGACGTTCGCAATTTCGGTGTTGAGCTCTGGCCAGATTGAGCAGGAGAGGCTGTGTACGTTGGAAGTTTTAGTAGCCTAAACAAGTTCAGAGCCCAAGTGTTTGTGGTTCGTTTTCGAGGTTACCAGTGGGAGATGAGGACCAGCAGCAGCTTTCAGGGCTGGCACCTTTAGTGTAGGAGCAATCGCTGGACGTTCGCAATTTCGGTGTTGAACTTTGGCCAGCTCGAGCAGGAGAGGCTGTGTACATTGGAAGTTTTAGTAGCCTAAACAAGTTCAGAGCCCAAGTGTTTGTGGTTGGTTTTAGAGGTTACCAGTGGGAGATGAGGACCAGCAACAGCTTTCAGGGCTGGCACCTTTAGTGTAGGAGCAATCGCTAGACGTTTGCAATTTCGGTGTTGAACTTTGGCCAGCTCGAGCAGGAGAGGCTGTGTACGTTGGAAGTTTTAGTAGCCTAAACAAGTTCAGAGCCCAAGTGTTTGTGGTTCGTTTTAGAGGTTACCAGTGGGAGATGAGGACCAGCAACAGCTTTCAGGGCTGGCACCTTTAGTGTAGGAGCAATCGCTGGACGTTCTCAATTTCGGTGTTGAACTTTGGCCAGCTCGAGCAGGAGAGGCTGTGTACGTTGGAAGTTTTAGTAGCCTAAACAAGTTCAGAGCCCAAGTGTTTGTGGTTGGTTTTAGAGGTTACCAGTGGGAGATGAGGACCAGCAACAGCTTTCAGGGCTGGCACCTTTAGTGTAGGAGCAATCGCTGGACGTTTGCAATTTCGGTGTTGAACTTTGGCCAGCTCGAGCAGGAGAGGCTGTGTACGTTGGAAGTTTTAGTAGCCTAAACAAGTTCAGAGCCCAAGTGTTTGTGGTTGGTTTTAGAGGTTACCAGTGGGAGATGAGGACCAGCAACAGCATTCAGGGGCTGGCACCTTTAGTGTAGGAGCAATCGCTGGACGTTCGCAATTTCGGTGTTGAACTTTGGCCAGCTCGAGCAGGAGAGGCTGTGTACGTTGGAAGTTTTAGTTGCCTAAACAAGTTCAGAGCCCAAGTGTTTGTGGTTCGTTTTAGAGGTTACCAGTGGGACATGAGGACGAGCAACAGCTTTCAGGGCTGGCACCTTTAGTGTAGGAGCAATCGCTGGACGTTCGCAATTTTGGTGTTGAACTTTGGGCAGCTCGAGCAGGAGAGGCTGTGTACGTTGGAAGTTTTAGTAGCCTAAACAAGTTCGGAGCCCAAGTGTTTGTTGTTCGTTTTAGAGGTTACCAGTGGGAGATGAGGACCAGCAGCAGCATTCAGGGCTGGCACCTTTAGCGTAGGAGCAATCGCTGGACGTTCGCAATTTCGGTGTTGAGCTCTGGCCAGATTGAGCAGGAGAGGCTGTGTACGTTGGAAGTTTTAGTAGCCTAAACAAGTTCAGAGCCCAAGTGTTTGTGGTTCGTTTTCGAGGTTACCAGTGGGAGATGAGGACCAGCAGCAGCTTTCAGGGCTGGCACCTTTAGTGTAGGAGCAATCGCTGGACGTTCGCAATTTCGGTGTTGAACTTTGGCCAGCTCGAGCAGGAGAGGCTGTGTACATTGGAAGTTTTAGTAGCCTAAACAAGTTCAGAGCCCAAGTGTTTGTGGTTGGTTTTAGAGGTTACCAGTGGGAGATGAGGACCAGCAACAGCTTTCAGGGCTGGCACCTTTAGTGTAGGAGCAATCGCTGGACGTTCGCAATTTCGGTGTTGAACTTTGGCCAGCTCGAGCAGGAGAGGCTGTGTACGTTGGAAGTTTTAGTAGCCTAAACAAGTTCAGAGCCCAAGTGTTGTGGTTCGTTTTAGAGGTTACCAGTGGGAGATGAGGACCAGCAGCAGCATTCAGGACTGGCACCTTTAGTGTAGGAGCAATCGCTGGACTGTCGCAATTTCGGTGTTGAACTTTGGGCAGCTCGAGCAGGAGAGGCTGTGTACGTTGGAAGTTTTAGTAGCCTAAACAAGTTCAGAGCCCAAGTGTTTCTGGTTCGTTTTAGAGGTTACCAGTGGGACATGAGGACGAGCAACAGCTTTCAGGGCTGGCACCTTTAGTGTAGGAGCAATCGCTGGACGTTTGCAATTTCGGTGTTGAACTTTGGGCAGCTCGAGCAGGAGAGGCTGTGTACGTTGGAAGTTTTAGTAGCCTAAACAAGTTCAGAGCCCAAGTGTTTGTGGTTCGTTTTAGAGGTTACCAGTGGGAGATGAGGACCAGCAACAGCATTCAGGGCTGGCACCTTTAGTGTAGGAGCAATCGCTGGACGTTCGCAATTTCGGTGTTGAACTTTGGCCAGCTCGAGCAGGAGAGGCTGTGTACGTTGGAAGTTTTAGTTGCCTAAACAAGTTCAGAGCCCAAGTGTTTGTGGTTCGTTTTCGAGGTTACCAGTGGGAGATGAGGACCAGCAACAGCTTTCAGGGCTGGCACCTTTAGTGTAGGAGCAATCGCTGGACGTTTGCAATTTCGGTGTTGAACTTTGGCCAGCTCGAGCAGGAGAGGCTGTGTACGTTGGAAGTTTTAGTAGCCTAAACAAGTTCAGAGCCCAAGTGTTTGTGGTTGGTTTTAGAGGTTACCAGTGGGAGATGAGGACCAGCAACAGCTTTCAGGGCTGGCACCTTTAGTGTAGGAGCAATCGCTGGACGTTTGCAATTTCGGTGTTGAACTTTGGCCAGCTCGAGCAGGAGAGGCTGTGTACGTTGGAAGTTTTAGTAGCCTAAACAAGTTCAGAGCCCAAGTGTTTGTTGTTCGTTTTAGAGGTTACCAGAGGGAGATGAGGACCAGCAACAGCATTCAGGGCTGGCACCTTTAGTGTAGGAGCAATCGCTGGACGTTCGCAATTTCGGTGTTGAACTTTGGCCAGCTCGAGCAGGAGAGGCTGTGTACGTTGGAAGTTTTTAGTTGCCTAAACAAGTTCAGAGACCAAGTGTTTGTGGTTTGTTTTAGAGGTTACCAGTGGGAGATGAGGACGAGCAACAGCTTTCAGGGCTGGCACCTTTAGCGTAGGAACAATCGCTGGACGTTCGCAATTTCAGTGTTGAACTTTGGCCAGCTCGAGCAGGAGAGGCTGTGTACGTTGGAAGTTTTAGTAGCCTAAACAAGTTCAGAGCCCAAGTGTTAGTGGTTCATTTTCGAGGTTACCAGTGGGAGATGAGGACCAGCAACAGCTTTCAGGGCTGGCACCTTTAGTGTAGGAGCAATCGCTGGACGTTCGCAATTTCGGTGTTGAACTTTGGGCAGCTCGAGCAGGAGAGGCTGTGTACGTTGGAAGTTTTAGTAGCCTAAACAAGTTCAGAGCCCAAGTGTTTGTGGTTCATTTTCGAGGTTACCAGTGGGAGATGAGGACCAGCAACAGCATTCAGGGCTGACACCTTTAGTGTAGGAGCAATCGCTGGACGTTCGCAATTTCGGTGTTGAACTTCGGCCAGCTCGAGCAGGAGAGGCTGTGTACGTTGGAAGTTTTAGTAGCTTAAACAAGTTCAGAGCCCAAGTGTTTGTGGTTCGTTTTTGAGGTTACCAGTGGGACATAAGGACGAGCAACAGCTTTCAGGGCTGGCACCTTTAGTGTAGGAGCAATCGCTGGACGTTTGCAATTTCGGTGTTGAACTTTGGCCAGCTCGAGCAGGAGAGGCTGTGTACGTTGGAAGTTTTAGTAGCCTAAACAAGTTCAGAGCCCAAGTGTTTGTGGTTCGTTTTAGAGGTTACCAGTGGGAGATGAGGACCAGCAACAGCTTTCAGGGCTGGCACCTTTAGTGTAGGAGCAATCGCTGGACGTTCGCAATTTCGGTTTTGAACTTTGGCCAGCTCGAGCAGGAGAGGCTGTGTACGTTGGAAGTTTTAGTAGCCTAAACAAGTTCAGAGCCCAAGTGTTTGTGGTTCGTTTTAGAGGTTACCAGTGGGAGATGAGGACCAGCAGCAGCATTCAGGGCTGGCACCTTTAGTGTAGGAGCAATCGCTGGACGTTCGCAATTTCGGTGTTGAACTTTGGGCAGCTCGAGCAGGAGAGGCTGTGTACGTTGGAAGTTTTAGTAGCCTAAACAAGTTCAGAGCCCAAGTGTTTGTGGTTCGTTTTAGAGGTTACCAGTGGGAGATGAGGACGAGCAACAGCATTCAGGGCTGGCACCTTTAGTGTAGGAGCAATCGCTGGACGTTCGCAATTTCGGTGTTGAACTTTGGCCAGCTCGAGCAGGAGAGGCTGTGTACGTTGGAAGTTTTAGTAGCCTAAACAAGTTCAGAGCCCAAGTGTTTGTGGTTCGTTTTAGAGGTTACCAGTGGGAGATGAGGACGAGCAACAGCTTTCAGGGCTGGCACCTTTAGTGTAGGAGCAATCGCTGGACGTTTGCAATTTCAGTGTTGAACTTTGGGCAGCTCGAGCAGGAGAGGCTGTGTACGTTGGAAGTTTTAGTAGCCTAAACAAGTTCACAGCCCAAGTGTTTGTGGTTGGTTTTAGAGGTTACCAGTGGGAGATGAGGACGAGCAACAGCAATCAGGGCTGGCACCTTTAGTGTAGGAGCAATCGCTGGACGTTCGCAATTTCGGTGTTGAACTTTGGGCAGCTCGAGCAGGAGAGGCTGTGTACGTTGGAAGTTTTAGTAGCCTAAACAAGTTCAGAGCCCAAGTGTTTGGGGTTCGTTTTCGAGGTTACCAGTGGGAGATGAGGACGAGCAACAGCATTCAGGGCTGGCACCTTTATTGTAGGAGCAATCGCTGGACGTTCGCAATTTCGGTGTTGAACTTTGGCCAGCTCGAGCAGGAGAGGCTGTGTACGTTGGAAGTTTTAGTTGCCTAAACAAGTTCAGAGCCCAAGTGTTTGTGGTTCGTTTTAGAGGTTACCAGTGGGAGATGAGGACGAGCAACAGCATTCAGGGCTGGCACCTTTAGTGTAGGAGCAATCGCTGGACGTTCGCAATTTCGGTGTTGAACTTTGGGCAGCTCGAGCAGGAGAGGCTGTGTACGTTGGAAGTTTTAGTAGCCTAAACAAGTTCAGAGCCCAAGTGTTTGTGGTTCGTTTTGGAGGTTACCAGTGGGAGATGAGGACGAGCAACAGCATTCAGGGCTGGCACCTTTAGTGCAGGAGCAATCGCTGGACGTTCGCAATTTCGGTGTTGAGCTCTGGCCAGATTGAGCAGGAGAGGCTGTGTACGTTGGAAGTTTTAGTAGCCTAAACAAGTTCGGAGCCCAAGTGTTTGTTGTTCGTTTTAGAGGTTACCAGTGGGAGATGAGGACGAGCAAGAGCATTCAGGGCTGGCACCTTTAGTGTAGGAGCAATCGCTGGACGTTCGCAATTTCGGTGTTGAACTTTGGCCAGCTCGAGCAGGAGAGGCTGTGTACGTTGGAAGTTTTAGTAGCCTAAACAAGTTCAGAGCCCAAGTGTTTGTGGTTTGTTTTAGAGGTTACCAGTGGGAGATGAGGACCAGCAGCAGCATTCAGGGCTGGCACCTTTAGTGTAGGAGCAATCGCTGGACGTTCTCAATTTCGGTGTTGAACTTTGGCCAGATTGAGCAGGAGAGGCTGTGTACGTTGGAAGTTTTAGTAGCCTAAACAAGTTCAGAGCCCAAGTGTTTGTGGTTGGTTTTAGAGGTTACCAGTGGGAGATGAGGACGAGCAACAGCAATCAGGGCTGGCACCTTTAGTGTAGGAGCAATCGCTGGACGTTCGCAATTTCGGTGTTGAACTTTGGCCAGCTCGAGCAGGAGAGGCTGTGTACGTTGGCAGTTTTAGTAGCCTAAACAAGTTCAGAGCCCAAGTGTCTGTGGTTCGTTTTTGAGGTTACCAGTGGGAGATGAGGACGAGCAACAGCATTCAGGGCTGGCACCTTTAGTGTAGGAGCAATCGCTGGACGTTCGCAATTTCAGTGTTGAACTTTGGCCAGCTCGAGCAGGAGAGGCTGTGTACGTTGGAAGTTTTAGTTGCCTAAACAAGTTCAGAGCCCAAGTGTTTGTGGTTCGTTTTAGAGGTTACCAGTGGGAGATGAGGACGAGCAACAGCATTCAGGGCTGGCACCTTTAGTGTAGGAGCAATCGCTGGATGTTCGCAATTTCGGTGTTGAACTTTGGCCAGCTCGAGCAGGAGAGGCTGTGTACGTTGGAAGTTTTAGTAGCCTAAACAAGTTCAGAGCCCAAGTGTTTGTGGTTCGTTTTAGAGGTTACCAGTGGGAGATGAGGACGAGCAACAGCCTTCAGGGCTGGCACCTTTAGTGTAGGAGCAATCGCTGGACGTTCGCAATTTCGGTGTTGAACTTTGGGCAGCTCGAGCAGGAGAGGCTGTGTACGTTGGAAGTTTTAGTAGCCTAAACAAGTACAGAGCCCAAGTGTTTGTGGTTCGTTTTAGAGGTTACCAGTGGGAGATGAGGACCAGCAACAGCTTTCAGGGCTGGCACCTTTAGTGTAGGAGCAATCGCTGGACGTTCGCAATTTCGGTGTTGAACTTTGGGCAGCTCGAGCAGGAGAGGCTGTGTACGTTGGAAGTTTTAGTAGCCTAAACAAGTTCAGAGCCCAAGTGTTTGTGGTTCGTTTTAGAGGTTACCAGTGGGAGATGAGGACCAGCAGCAGCATTCAGGGCTGGCACCTTTAGTGTAGGAGCAATCGCTGGACGTTCGCAATTTCAGTGTTGAACTTTGGCCAGCTCAAGCAGGAGAGGCTGTGTACGTTGGAAGTTTTAGTAGCCTAAACAAGTTCAGAGCCCAAGTGTTTGTGGTTCGTTTTAGAGGTTACCAGTGGGAGATGAGGACGAGCAACAGCTTTCAGGGCTGGCACCTTTAGTGTAGGAGCAGTCGCTGGACGTTTGCAATTTCGGTGTTGAACTTTGGCCAGCTCGAGCAGGAGAGGCTGTGTACGTTGGAAGTTTTAGTAGCCTAAACAAGTTCAGAGCCCAAGTGTTTGTGGTTCGTTTTAGAGGTTACCAGTGGGAGATGAGGACGAGCAACAGCATTCAGGGCTGGCACCTTTAGTGTAGGAGCAATCGCTGGACGTTCGCAATTTCGGTGTTGAACTTTGGCCAGCTCGAGCAGGAGAGGCTGTGTACGTTGGAAGTTTTAGTTGCCTAAACAAGTTCAGAGCCCAAGTGTTGTGGTTCGTTTTAGAGGTTACCAGTGGGAGATGAGGACCAGCAACAGCTTTCAGGGCTGGCACCCTTTAGTGTAGGAGCAATCGCTGGACGTTCTCAATTTCGGTGTTGAACTTTGGGCAGCTCGAGCAGGAGAGGCTGTGTACGTTGGAAGTTTTAGTAGCCTAAACAAGTTCAGAGCCCAAGTGTTTGTGGTTGGTTTTAGAGGTTACCAGTGGGAGATGAGGACCAGCAGCAGCATTCAGGTCTGGCACCTTTAGTGTAGGAGCAATCGCTGGACGTTCGCAATTTCGGTGTTGAACTTTGGCCAGTTCGAGCAGGAGAGGCTGTGTACGTTGGAAGTTTTAGTAGCCTAAACAAGTTCAGAGCCCAAGTGTTTGTGGTTCGTTTTGGAGGTTACCAGTGGGAGATGAGGACGAGCAACAGCATTCAGGGCTGGCACCTTTAGTGCAGGAGCAATCGCTGGACGTTCGCAATTTCGGTGTTGAGCTCTGGCCAGATTGAGCAGGAGAGGCTGTGTACGTTGGAAGTTTTAGTAGCCTAAACAAGTTCGGAGCCCAAGTGTTTGTTGTTCGTTTTAGAGGTTACCAGTGGGAGATGAGGACGAGCAAGAGCATTCAGGGCTGGCACCTTTAGTGTAGGAGCAATCGCTGGACGTTCGCAATTTCGGTGTTGAACTTTGGCCAGCTCGAGCAGGAGAGGCTGTGTATGTTGGAAGTTTTAGTAGCCTAAACAAGTTCAGAGCCCAAGTGTTTGTGGTTCGTTTTAGAGGTTACCAGTGGGAGATGAGGACCAGCAGCAGCATTCAGGGCTGGCACCTTTAGTGTAGGAGCAATCGCTGGACGTTCTCAATTTCGGTGTTGAACTTTGGCCAGATTGAGCAGGAGAGGCTGTGTACGTTGGAAGTTTTAGTAGCCTAAACAAGTTCAGAGCCCAAGTGTTTGTGGTTGGTTTTAGAGGTTACCAGTGGGAGATGAGGACGAGCAACAGCAATCAGGGCTGGCACCTTTAGTGTAGGAGCAATCGCTGGACGTTCGCAATTTCGGTGTTGAACTTTGGCCAGCTCGAGCAGGAGAGGCTGTGTACGTTGGCAGTTTTAGTAGCCTAAACAAGTTCAGAGCCCAAGTGTCTGTGGTTCGTTTTTGAGGTTACCAGTGGGAGATGAGGACGAGCAACAGCATTCAGGGCTGGCACCTTTAGTGTAGGAGCAATCGCTGGACGTTCGCAATTTCAGTGTTGAACTTTGGCCAGCTCGAGCAGGAGAGGCTGTGTACGTTGGAAGTTTTAGTTGCCTAAACAAGTTCAGAGCCCAAGTGTTTGTGGTTCGTTTTAGAGGTTACCAGTGGGAGATGAGGACGAGCAACAGCATTCAGGGCTGGCACCTTTAGTGTAGGAGCAATCGCTGGATGTTCGCAATTTCGGTGTTGAACTTTGGCCAGCTCGAGCAGGAGAGGCTGTGTACGTTGGAAGTTTTAGTAGCCTAAACAAGTTCAGAGCCCAAGTGTTTGTGGTTCGTTTTAGAGGTTACCAGTGGGAGATGAGGACGAGCAACAGCCTTCAGGGCTGGCACCTTTAGTGTAGGAGCAATCGCTGGACGTTCGCAATTTCGGTGTTGAACTTTGGGCAGCTCGAGCAGGAGAGGCTGTGTACGTTGGAAGTTTTAGTAGCCTAAACAAGTACAGAGCCAAGTGTTTGTGGTTCGTTTTAGAGGTTACCAGTGGGAGATGAGGACCAGCAACAGCTTTCAGGGCTGGCACCTTTAGTGTAGGAGCAATCGCTGGACGTTCGCAATTTCGGTGTTGAACTTTGGGCAGCTCGAGCAGGAGAGGCTGTGTACGTTGGAAGTTTTAGTAGCCTAAACAAGTTCAGAGCCCAAGTGTTTGTGGTTCGTTTTAGAGGTTACCAGTGGGAGATGAGGACAGCAGCAGCATTCAGGGCTGGCACCTTTAGTGTAGGAGCAATCGCTGGACGTTCGCAATTTCAGTGTTGAACTTTGGCCAGCTCGAGCAGGAGAGGCTGTGTACGTTGGAAGTTTTAGTAGCCTAAACAAGTTCAGAGCCCAAGTGTTTGTGGTTCGTTTTAGAGGTTACCAGTGGGAGATGAGGACGAGCAACAGCTTTCAGGGCTGGCACCTTTAGTGTAGGAGCAGTCGCTGGACGTTTGCAATTTCGGTGTTGAACTTTGGCCAGCTCGAGCAGGAGAGGCTGTGTACGTTGGAAGTTTTAGTAGCCTAAACAAGTTCAGAGCCCAAGTGTTTGTGGTTCGTTTTAGAGGTTACCAGTGGGAGATGAGGACGAGCAACAGCATTCAGGGCTGGCACCTTTAGTGTAGGAGCAATCGCTGGACGTTCGCAATTTCGGTGTTGAACTTTGGCCAGCTCGAGCAGGAGAGGCTGTGTACGTTGGAAGTTTTAGTTGCCTAAACAAGTTCGGAGCCCAAGTGTTTGTGGTTCGTTTTAGAGGTTACCAGTGGGAGATGAGGACGAGCAACAGCTTTCAGGGCTGGCACCTTTAGTGTAGGAGCAATCGCTGGACGTTTGCAATTTCAGTGTTGAACTTTGGGCAGCTCGAGCAGGAGAGGCTGTGTACGTTGGAAGTTTTAGTAGCCTAAACAAGTTCACAGCCCAAGTGTTTGTGGTTGGTTTTAGAGGTTACTTGGGAGATGAGGACGAGCAACAGCAATCAGGGCTGGCACCTTTAGTGTAGGAGCAATCGCTGGACGTTCGCAATTTCGGTGTTGAACTTTGGGCAGCTCGAGCAGGAGAGGCTGTGTACGTTGGAAGTTTTAGTAGCCTAAACAAGTTCAGAGCCCAAGTGTTTGGGGTTCGTTTTCGAGGTTACCAGTGGGAGATGAGGACCAGCAACAGCTTTCAGGGCTGGCACCTTTAGTGTAGGAGCAATCGCTGGACGTTCGCAATTTCGGTGTTGAACTTTGGCCAGCTCGAGCAGGAGAGGCTGTGTACGTTGGAAGTTTTAGTTGCCTAAACTAGTTCAGAGCCCAAGTGTTTGTGGTTCGTTTTAGAGGTTACCAGTGGGAGATGAGGACCAGCAGCAGCATTCAGGTCTGGCACCTTTAGTGTAGGAGCAATCGCTGGACGTTCGCAATTTCGGTGTTGAACTTTGGCCAGATTGAGCAGGAGAGGCTGTGTACGTTGGAAGTTTTAGTAGCCTAAACAAGTTCAGAGCCCAAGTGTTTGTGGTTCGTTTTGGAGGTTACCAGTGGGAGATGAGGACGAGCAACAGCATTCAGGGCTGGCACCTTTAGTGCAGGAGCAATCGGGGGACGTTCGCAATTTCGGTGTTGAGCTCTGGCCAGATTGAGCAGGAGAGGCTGTGTACGTTGGAAGTTTTAGTAGCCTAAACAAGTTCGGAGCCCAAGTGTTTGTTGTTCGTTTTAGAGGTTACCAGTGGGAGATGAGGACGAGCAAGAGCATTCAGGGCTGGCACCTTTAGTGTAGGAGCAATCGCTGGACGTTCGCAATTTCGGTGTTGAACTTTGGCCAGCTCGAGCAGGAGAGGCTGTGTATGTTGGAAGTTTTAGTAGCCTAAACAAGTTCAGAGCCCAAGTGTTTGTGGTTCGTTTTAGAGGTTACCAGTGGGAGATGAGGACCAGCAGCAGCATTCAGGGCTGGCACCTTTAGTGTAGGAGCAATCGCTGGACGTTCTCAATTTCGGTGTTGAACTTTGGCCAGATTGAGCAGGAGAGGCTGTGTACGTTGGAAGTTTTAGTAGCCTAAACAAGTTCAGAGCCCAAGTGTTTGTGGTTGGTTTTAGAGGTTACCAGTGGGAGATGAGGACGAGCAACAGCAATCAGGGCTGGCACCTTTAGTGTAGGAGCAATCGCTGGACGTTCGCAATTTCGGTGTTGAACTTTGGCCAGCTCGAGCAGGAGAGGCTGTGTACGTTGGCAGTTTTAGTAGCCTAAACAAGTTCAGAGCCCAAGTGTCTGTGGTTCGTTTTTGAGGTTACCAGTGGGAGATGAGGACGAGCAACAGCATTCAGGGCTGGCACCTTTAGTGTAGGAGCAATCGCTGGACGTTCGCAATTTCAGTGTTGAACTTTGGCCAGCTCGAGCAGGAGAGGCTGTGTACGTTGGAAGTTTTAGTTGCCTAAACAAGTTCAGAGCCCAAGTGTTTGTGGTTCGTTTTAGAGGTTACCAGTGGGAGATGAGGACGAGCAACAGCATTCAGGGCTGGCACCTTTAGTGTAGGAGCAATCGCTGGATGTTCGCAATTTCGGTGTTGAACTTTGGCCAGCTCGAGCAGGAGAGGCTGTGTACGTTGGAAGTTTTAGTAGCCTAAACAAGTTCAGAGCCCAAGTGTTTGTGGTTCGTTTTAGAGGTTACCAGTGGGAGATGAGGACGAGCAACAGCCTTCAGGGCTGGCACCTTTAGTGTAGGAGCAATCGCTGAACGTTCGCAATTTCGGTGTTGAACTTTGGGCAGCTCGAGCAGGAGAGGCTGTGTACGTTGGAAGTTTTAGTAGCCTAAACAAGTACAGAGCCCAAGTGTTTGTGGTTCGTTTTAGAGGTTACCAGTGGGAGATGAGGACCAGCAACAGCTTTCAGGGCTGGCACCTTTAGTGTAGGAGCAATCGCTGGACGTTCGCAATTTCGGTGTTGAACTTTGGGCAGCTCGAGCAGGAGAGGCTGTGTACGTTGGAAGTTTTAGTAGCCTAAACAAGTTCAGAGCCCAAGTGTTTGTGGTTCGTTTTAGAGGTTACCAGTGGGAGATGAGGACCAGCAGCAGCATTCAGGGCTGGCACCTTTAGTGTAGGAGCAATCGCTGGACGTTCGCAATTTCAGTGTTGAACTTTGGCCAGCTCGAGCAGGAGAGGCTGTGTACGTTGGAAGTTTTAGTAGCCTAAACAAGTTCAGAGCCCAAGTGTTTGTGGTTCGTTTTAGAGGTTACCAGTGGGAGATGAGGACGAGCAACAGCTTTCAGGGCTGGCACCTTTAGTGTAGGAGCAGTCGCTGGACGTTTGCAATTTCGGTGTTGAACTTTGGCCAGCTCGAGCAGGAGAGGCTGTGTACGTTGGAAGTTTTAGTAGCCTAAACAAGTTCAGAGCCCAAGTGTTTGTGGTTCGTTTTAGAGGTTACCAGTGGGAGATGAGGACGAGCAACAGCCTTCAGGGCTGGCACCTTTAGTGTAGGAGCAATCGCTGGACGTTCGCAATTTCGGTGTTGAACTTTGGCCAGCTCGAGCAGGAGAGGCTGTGTACGTTGGAAGTTTTAGTTGCCTAAACAAGTTCGGAGCCCAAGTGTTTGTGGTTCGTTTTAGAGGTTACCAGTGGGAGATGAGGACGAGCAACAGCTTTCAGGGCTGGCACCTTTAGTGTAGGAGCAATCGCTGGACGTTTGCAATTTCAGTGTTGAACTTTGGGCAGCTCGAGCAGGAGAGGCTGTGTACGTTGGAAGTTTTAGTAGCCTAAACAAGTTCACAGCCCAAGTGTTTGTGGTTGGTTTTAGAGGTTACCAGTGGGAGATGAGGACGAGCAACAGCAATCAGGGCTGGCACCTTTAGTGTAGGAGCAATCGCTGGACGTTCGCAATTTCGGTGTTGAACTTTGGGCAGCTCGAGCAGGAGAGGCTGTGTACGTTGGAAGTTTTAGTAGCCTAAACAAGTTCAGAGCCCAAGTGTTTGGGGTTCGTTTTCGAGGTTACCAGTGGGAGATGAGGACCAGCAACAGCTTTCAGGGCTGGCACCTTTATTGTAGGAGCAATCGCTGGACGTTCGCAATTTCGGTGTTGAACTTTGGCCAGCTCGAGCAGGAGAGGCTGTGTACGTTGGAAGTTTTAGTTGCCTAAACAAGTTCAGAGCCCAAGTGTTTGTGGTTCGTTTTAGAGGTTACCAGTGGGAGATGAGGACCAGCAGCAGCATTCAGGTCTGGCACCTTTAGTGTAGGAGCAATCGCTGGACGTTCGCAATTTCGGTGTTGAACTTTGGGCAGCTCGAGCAGGAGAGGCTGTGTACGTTGGAAGTTTTAGTAGCCTAAACAAGTTCAGAGCCCAAGTGTTTGTGGTTCGTTTTGGAGGTTACCAGTGGGAGATGAGGACGAGCAACAGCATTCAGGGCTGGCACCTTTAGTGCAGGAGCAATCGCTGGACGTTCGCAATTTCGGTGTTGAGCTCTGGCCAGATTGAGCAGGAGAGGCTGTGTACGTTGGAAGTTTTAGTAGCCTAAACAAGTTCGGAGCCCAAGTGTTTGTTGTTCGTTTTAGAGGTTACCAGTGGGAGATGAGGACGAGCAAGAGCATTCAGGGCTGGCACCTTTAGTGTAGGAGCAATCGCTGGACGTTCGCAATTTCGGTGTTGAACTTTGGCCAGCTCGAGCAGGAGAGGCTGTGTATGTTGGAAGTTTTAGTAGCCTAAACAAGTTCAGAGCCCAAGTGTTTGTGGTTCGTTTTAGAGGTTACCAGTGGGAGATGAGGACCAGCAGCAGCATTCAGGGCTGGCACCTTTAGTGTAGGAGCAATCGCTGGACGTTCTCAATTTCGGTGTTGAACTTTGGCCAGATTGAGCAGGAGAGGCTGTGTACGTTGGAAGTTTTAGTAGCCTAAACAAGTTCAGAGCCCAAGTGTTTGTGGTTGGTTTTAGAGGTTACCAGTGGGAGATGAGGACGAGCAACAGCAATCAGGGCTGGCACCTTTAGTGTAGGAGCAATCGCTGGACGTTCGCAATTTCGGTGTTGAACTTTGGCCAGCTCGAGCAGGAGAGGCTGTGTACGTTGGCAGTTTTAGTAGCCTAAACAAGTTCAGAGCCCAAGTGTCTGTGGTTCGTTTTTGAGGTTACCAGTGGGAGATGAGGACGAGCAACAGCATTCAGGGCTGGCACCTTTAGTGTAGGAGCAATCGCTGGACGTTCGCAATTTCAGTGTTGAACTTTGGCCAGCTCGAGCAGGAGAGGCTGTGTACGTTGGAAGTTTTAGTTGCCTAAACAAGTTCAGAGCCCAAGTGTTTGTGGTTCGTTTTAGAGGTTACCAGTGGGAGATGAGGACGAGCAACAGCATTCAGGGCTGGCACCTTTAGTGTAGGAGCAATCGCTGGATGTTCGCAATTTCGGTGTTGAACTTTGGCCAGCTCGAGCAGGAGAGGCTGTGTACGTTGGAAGTTTTAGTAGCCTAAACAAGTTCAGAGCCCAAGTGTTTGTGGTTGGTTTTAGAGGTTACCAGTGGGATATGAGGACGAGCAACAGCCTTCAGGGCTGGCACCTTTAGTGTAGGAGCAATCGCTGGACGTTCGCAATTTCGGTGTTGAACTTTGGGCAGCTCGAGCAGGAGAGGCTGTGTACGTTGGAAGTTTTAGTAGCCTAAACAAGTACAGAGCCCAAGTGTTTGTGGTTCGTTTTAGAGGTTACCAGTGGGAGATGAGGACCAGCAAGAGCTTTCAGGGCTGGCACCTTTAGTGTAGGAGCAATCGCTGGACGTTCGCAATTTCGGTGTTGAACTTTGGGCAGCTCGAGCAGGAGAGGCTGTGTACGTTGGAAGTTTTAGTAGCCTAAACAAGTTCAGAGCCCAAGTGTTTGTGGTTCGTTTTAGAGGTTACCAGTGGGAGATGAGGACCAGCAGCAGCATTCAGGGCTGGCACCTTTAGTGTAGGAGCAATCGCTGGACGTTCGCAATTTCAGTGTTGAACTTTGGCCAGCTCAAGCAGGAGAGGCTGTGTACGTTGGAAGTTTTAGTAGCCTAAACAAGTTCAGAGCCCAAGTGTTTGTGGTTCGTTTTAGAGGTTACCAGTGGGAGATGAGGACGAGCAACAGCTTTCAGGGCTGGCACCTTTAGTGTAGGAGCAGTCGCTGGACGTTTGCAATTTCGGTGTTGAACTTTGGCCAGCTCGAGCAGGAGAGGCTGTGTACGTTGGAAGTTTTAGTAGCCTAAACAAGTTCAGAGCCCAAGTGTTTGTGGTTCGTTTTAGAGGTTACCAGTGGGAGATGAGGACGAGCAACAGCATTCAGGGCTGGCACCTTTAGTGTAGGAGCAATCGCTGGACGTTCGCAATTTCGGTGTTGAACTTTGGCCAGCTCGAGCAGGAGAGGCTGTGTACGTTGGAAGTTTTAGTTGCCTAAACAAGTTCGGAGCCCAAGTGTTGTGGTTCGTTTTAGAGGTTACCAGTGGGAGATGAGGACCAGCAACAGCTTTCAGGGCTGGCACCTTTAGTGTAGGAGCAATCGCTGGACGTTCTCAATTTCGGTGTTGAACTTTGGGCAGCTCGAGCAGGAGAGGCTGTGTACGTTGGAAGTTTTAGTAGCCTAAACAAGTTCAGAGCCCAAGTGTTTGTGGTTCGTTTTAGAGGTTACCAGTGGGAGATGAGGACCAGCAGCAGCATTCAGGGCTGGCACCTTTAGTGTAGGAGCAATCGCTGGACGTTCGCAATTTCGGTGTTGAACTTTGGCCAGATTGAGCAGGAGAGGCTGTGTACGTTGGAAGTTTTAGTAGCCTAAACAAGTTCGGAGCCCAAGTGTTTGTGGTTCGTTTTAGAGGTTACCAGTGGGAGATGAGGACGAGCAACAGCAATCAGGGCTGGCACCTTTAGTGTAGGAGCAATCGCTGGACGTTCGCAATTTCGGTGTTGAACTTTGGCCAGCTCGAGCAGGAGAGGCTGTGTACGTTGGAAGTTTTAGTAGCCTAAACAAGTTCAGAGCCCAAGTGTTTGTGGTTGGTTTTAGAGGTTACCAGTGGGAGATGAGGATGAGCAACAGCAATCAGGGCTGGCACCTTTAGTGTAGGAGCAATCGCTGGACGTTCGCAATTTCGGTGTTGAACTTTGGGCAGCTCGAGCAGGAGAGGCTGTGTACGTTGGAAGTTTTAGTAGCCTAAACAAGTTCAGAGCGCAAGTGTTTGTGGTTCGTTTTAGAGGTTACCAGTGGGAGATGAGGACCAGCAAGAGCTTTCAGGGCTGGCACCTTTAGTGTAGGAGCAATCGCTGGACGTTCGCAATTTCGGTGTTGAACTTTGGCCAGTTCGAGCAGGAGAGGCTGTGTACGTTGGAAGTTTTAGTAGCCTAAACAAGTTCAGAGCCCAAGTGTTTGTGGTTCGTTTTGGAGGTTACCAGTGGGAGATGAGGACGAGCAACAGCATTCAGGGCTGGCACCTTTAGTGCAGGAGCAATCGCTGGACGTTCGCAATTTCGGTGTTGAGCTCTGGCCAGATTGAGCAGGAGAGGCTGTGTACGTTGGAAGTTTTAGTAGCCTAAACAAGTTCGGAGCCCAAGTGTTTGTTGTTCGTTTTAGAGGTTACCAGTGGGAGATGAGGACGAGCAAGAGCATTCAGGGCTGGCACCTTTAGTGTAGGAGCAATCGCTGGACGTTCGCAATTTCGGTGTTGAACTTTGGCCAGCTCGAGCAGGAGAGGCTGTGTACGTTGGAAGTTTTAGTAGCCTAAACAAGTTCAGAGCCCAAGTGTTTGTGGTTTGTTTTAGAGGTTACCAGTGGGAGATGAGGACCAGCAGCAGCATTCAGGGCTGGCACCTTTAGTGTAGGAGCAATCGCTGGACGTTCTCAATTTCGGTGTTGAACTTTGGCCAGATTGAGCAGGAGAGGCTGTGTACGTTGGAAGTTTTAGTAGCCTAAACAAGTTCAGAGCCCAAGTGTTTGTGGTTGGTTTTAGAGGTTACCAGTGGGAGATGAGGACGAGCAACAGCAATCAGGGCTGGCACCTTTAGTGTAGGAGCAATCGCTGGACGTTCGCAATTTCGGTGTTGAACTTTGGCCAGCTCGAGCAGGAGAGGCTGTGTACGTTGGCAGTTTTAGTAGCCTAAACAAGTTCAGAGCCCAAGTGTCTGTGGTTCGTTTTTGAGGTTACCAGTGGGAGATGAGGACGAGCAACAGCATTCAGGGCTGGCACCTTTAGTGTAGGAGCAATCGCTGGACGTTCGCAATTTCAGTGTTGAACTTTGGCCAGCTCGAGCAGGAGAGGCTGTGTACGTTGGAAGTTTTAGTTGCCTAAACAAGTTCCGAGCCCAAGTGTTTGTGGTTCGTTTTAGAGGTTACCAGTGGGAGATGAGGACGAGCAACAGCATTCAGGCCTGGCACCTTTAGTGTAGGAGCAATCGCTGGATGTTCGCAATTTCGGTGTTGAACTTTGGCCAGCTCGAGCAGGAGAGGCTGTGTACGTTGGAAGTTTTAGTAGCCTAAACAAGTTCAGAGCCCAAGTGTTTGTGGTTCGTTTTAGAGGTTACCAGTGGGAGATGAGGACGAGCAACAGCCTTCAGGGCTGGCACCTTTAGTGTAGGAGCAATCGCTGGACGTTCGCAATTTCGGTGTTGAACTTTGGGCAGATCGAGCAGGAGAGGCTGTGTACGTTGGAAGTTTTAGTAGCCTAAACAAGTTCAGAGCCCAAGTGTCTGTGGTTCGTTTTCGAGGTTACCAGTGGGAGATGAGGACCAGCAGCAGCATTCAGGGCTGGCACCTTTAGTGTAGGAGCAATCGCTGGACGTTCGCAATTTCAGTGTTGAACTTTGGCCAGCTCAAGCAGGAGAGGCTGTGTACGTTGGAAGTTTTAGTAGCCTAAACAAGTTCAGAGCCCAAGTGTTTGTGGTTCGTTTTAGAGGTTACCAGTGGGACATGAGGACGAGCAACAGCTTTCAGGGCTGGCACCTTTAGTGTAGGAGCAGTCGCTGGACGTTTGCAATTTCGGTGTTGAACTTTGGCCAGCTCGAGCAGGAGAGGCTGTGTACGTTGGAAGTTTTAGTAGCCTAAACAAGTTCAGAGCCCAAGTGTTTGTGGTTCGTTTTAGAGGTTACCAGTGGGAGATGAGGACCAGCAGCAGCATTCAGGGCTGGCACCTTTAGCGTAGGAGCAATCGCTGGACGTTCGCAATTTCGGTGTTGAACTTTGGCCAGCTCGAGCAGGAGAGGCTCTGTACGTTGGAAGTTTTAGTAGCCTAAACAAGTTCAGAGCCCAAGTGTTTGTGGTTCGTTTTAGAGGTTACCAGTGGGAGATGAGGACGAGCAACAGCAATCAGGGCTGGCACCTTTAGTGTAGGAGCAATCGCTGGACGTTCGCAATTTCGGTGTTGAACTTTGGCCAGATTGAGCAGGAGAGGCTGTGTACGTTGGAAGTTTTAGTAGCCTAAACAAGTTCAGAGCCCAAGTGTTTGTGGTTGGTTTTAGAGGTTACCAGTGGGAGATGAGGACGAGCAACAGCAATCAGGGCTGGCACCTTTAGTGTAGGAGCAATCGCTGGACGTTCGCAATTTCGGTGTTGAACTTTGGCCAGCTCGAGCAGGAGAGGCTGTGTACGTTGGAAGTTTTAGTAGCCTAAACAAGTTCAGAGCCCAAGTGTTTGTGGTTCGTTTTAGAGGTTACCAGTGGGAGATGAGGACGAGCAACAGCCTTCAGGGCTGGCACCTTTAGTGTAGGAGCAATCGCTGGACGTTCGCAATTTCGGTGTTGAACTTTGGGCAGCTCGAGCAGGAGAGGCTGTGTACGTTGGAAGTTTTAGTAGCCTAAACAAGTACAGAGCCCAAGTGTTTGTGGTTCGTTTTAGAGGTTACCAGTGGGAGATGAGGACCAGCAACAGCTTTCAGGGCTGGCACCTTTAGTGTAGGAGCAATCGCTGGACGTTCGCAATTTCGGTGTTGAACTTTGGGCAGCTCGAGCAGGAGAGGCTGTGTACGTTGGAAGTTTTAGTAGCCTAAACAAGTTCAGAGCCCAAGTGTTTGTGGTTCGTTTTCGAGGTTACCAGTGGGAGATGAGGACCAGCAGCAGCATTCAGGGCTGGCACCTTTAGTGTAGGAGCAATCGCTGGACGTTCCCAATTTCAGTGTTGAACTTTGGCCAGCTCGAGCAGGAGAGGCTGTGTACGTTGGAAGTTTTAGTAGCCTAAACAAGTTCAGAGCCCAAGTGTTTGTGGTTCGTTTTAGAGGTTACCAGTGGGACATGAGGACGAGCAACAGCTTTCAGGGCTGGCACCTTTAGTGTAGGAGCAATCGCTGGACGTTTGCAATTTCGGTGTTGAACTTTGGCCAGCTCGAGCAGGAGAGGCTGTGTACGTTGGAAGTTTTAGTTGCCTAAACAAGTTCAGAGCCCAAGTGTTGTGGTTCGTTTTAGAGGTTACCAGTGGGAGATGAGGACCAGCAACAGCTTTCAGGGCTGGCACCTTTAGTGTAGGAGCAATCGCTGGACGTTCTCAATTTCGGTGTTGAACTTTGGGCAGCTCGAGCAGGAGAGGCTGTGTACGTTGGAAGTTTTAGTAGCCTAAACAAGTTCAAGTGTTTGTGGTTCGTTTTAGAGGTTACCAGTGGGAGATGAGGACGAGCAACAGCATTCAGGGCTGGCACCTTTTAGATCGTAGGAGCAATCGCTGGACGTTCGCAATTCGGTGTTTAACTTTGGCCAGCTCGAGCAGGAGAGGCTGTGTACGTTGGAAGTTTTAGTTGCCTAAACAAGTTCAGAGCCCAAGTGTTTGTGGTTCGTTTTAGAGGTTACCAGTGGGAGATGAGGACGAGCAACAGCTTTCAGGGCTGGCACCTTTAGTGTAGGAGCAATCGCTGGACGTTCGCAATTTCGGTGTTGAACTTTGGGCAGCTCGAGCAGGAGAGGCTGTGTACGTTGGAAGTTTTAGTAGCCTAAACAAGTTCGGAGCCCAAGTGTTTGTTGTTAGTTTTCGAGGTTACCAGTGGGAGATGAGGACCAGCAACAGCTTTCAGGGCTGGCACCTTTAGTGTAGGAGCAATCGCTGGACGTTCGCAATTTCAGTGTTGAACTTTGGCCAGCTCGAGCAGGAGAGGCTGTGTACGTTGGAAGTTTTAGTAGCCTAAACAAGTTCAGAGCCCAAGTGTTAGTGGTTCGTTTTAGAGGTTACCAGTGGGAGATGAGGACCAGCAAGAGCTTTCAGGGCTGGCACCTTTAGTGTAGGAGCAATCGCTGGACGTTCGCAATTTCGGTGTTGAACTTTGGCCAGCTCGAGCAGGAGAGGCTGTGTACGTTGGAAGTTTTAGTAGCCTAAACAAGTTCAGAGCCCAAGTGTTTGTGGTTGGTTTTAGAGGTTACCAGTGGGAGATGAGGACCAGCAACAGCATTCAGGGCTGGCCCCTTTAGTGTAGGAGCAATCGCTGGACGTTCTCAATTTCGGTGTTGAACTTTGGGCAGCTCGAGCAGGAGAGGCTGTGTACGTTGGAAGTTTTAGTTGCCTAAACAAGTTCAGAGCCCAAGTGTTTGTGGTTTGTTTTAGAGGTTACCAGTGGGAGATGAGGACGAGCAACAGCATTCAGGGCTGGCACTTTAGCGTAGGAGCAATCGCTGGACGTTCGCAATTTCGGTGTTGAACTTTGGCCAGCTCGAGCAGGAGAGGCTGTGTACGTTGGAAGTTTTAGTAGCTTAAACAAGTTCAGAGCCCAAGTGTTTGTGGTTCGTTTTAGAGGTTACCAGTGGGAGATGAGGACCAGCAACAGCTTTCAGGGCTGGCACCTTTAGTGTAGGAGCAATCGCTGGACGTTCGCAATTTCAGTGTTGAACTTTGGCCAGCTCGAGCAGGAGAGGCTGTGTACGTTGGAAGTTTTAGTAGCCTAAACAAGTTCAGAGCCCAAGTGTTTGTGGTTCGTTTTAGAGGTTACCAGTGGGAGATGAGGACCAGCAAGAGCTTTCAGGGCTGGCACCTTTAGTGTAGGAGCAATCGCTGGACGTTCGCAATTTCGGTGTTGAACTTTGGCCAGCTCGAGCAGGAGAGGCTGTGTACGTTGGAAGTTTTAGTAGCCTAAACAAGTTCAGAGCCCAAGTGTTTGTGGTTGGTTTTAGAGGTTACCAGTGGGAGATGAGGACCAGCAACAGCATTCAGGGCTGGCCCCTTTAGTGTAGGAGCAATCGCTGGACGTTCTCAATTTCGGTGTTGAACTTTGGGCAGCTCGAGCAGGAGAGGCTGTGTACGTTGGAAGTTTTAGTTGCCTAAACAAGTTCAGAGCCCAAGTGTTTGTGGTTTGTTTTAGAGGTTACCAGTGGGAGATGAGGACCAGCAACAGCATTCAGGGCTGGCACCTTTAGCGTAGGAGCAATCGCTGGACGTTCGCAATTTCAGTGTTGATCTTTTGGCCAGATTGAGCAGGAGAGGCTGTGTACGTTGGAAGTTTTAGTAGCCTAAACAAGTTCAGAGCCCAAGTGTTTGTGGTTCGTTTTAGAGGTTACCAGTGGGAGATGAGGACGAGCAACAGCAATCAGGGCTGGCACCTTTAGTGTAGGAGCAATCGCTGGACGTTCTCAATTTCGGTGTTGAACTTTGGCCAGATTGAGCAGGAGAGGCTGTGTACGTTGGAAGTTTTAGTAGCCTAAACAAGTTCAGAGCCCAAGTGTTTGTGGTTGGTTTTAGAGGTTACCAGTGGGAGATGAGGACGAGCAACAGCAATCAGGGCTGGCACCTTTAGTGTAGGAGCAATCGCTGGACGTTCGCAATTTCGGTGTTGAACTTTGGGCAGCTCGAGCAGGAGAGGCTGTGTACGTTGGAAGTTTTAGTAGCCTAAACAAGTTCAGAGCGCAAGTGTTTGTGGTTCGTTTTAGAGGTTACCAGTGGGAGATGAGGACCAGCAAGAGCTTTCAGGGCTGGCACCTTTAGTGTAGGAGCAATCGCTGGACGTTCGCAATTTCGGTGTTGAACTTTGGCCAGTTCGAGCAGGAGAGGCTGTGTACGTTGGAAGTTTTAGTAGCCTAAACAAGTTCAGAGCCCAAGTGTTTGTGGTTCGTTTTGGAGGTTACCAGTGGGAGATGAGGACGAGCAACAGCATTCAGGGCTGGCACCTTTAGTGCAGGAGCAATCGCTGGACGTTCGCAATTTCGGTGTTGAGCTCTGGCCAGATTGAGCAGGAGAGGCTGTGTACGTTGTAAGTTTTAGTAGCCTAAACAAGTTCGGAGCCCAAATGTTTGTTGTTCGTTTTAGAGGTTACCAGTGGGAGATGAGGACGAGCAAGAGCATTCAGGGCTGGCACCTTTAGTGTAGGAGCAATCGCTGGACGTTCGCAATTTCGGTGTTGAACTTTGGCCAGCTCGAGCAGGAGAGGCTGTGTACGTTGGAAGTTTTAGTAGCCTAAACAAGTTCAGAGCCCAAGTGTTTGTGGTTTGTTTTAGAGGTTACCAGTGGGAGATGAGGACCAGCAGCAGCATTCAGGGCTGGCACCTTTAGTGTAGGAGCAATCGCTGGACGTTCTCAATTTCGGTGTTGAACTTTGGCCAGATTGAGCAGGAGAGGCTGTGTACGTTGGAAGTTTTAGTAGCCTAAACAAGTTCAGAGCCCAAGTGTTTGTGGTTGGTTTTAGAGGTTACCAGTGGGAGATGAGGACCAGCAACAGCATTCAGGGCTGGCACCTTTAGTGTAGGAGCAATCGCTGGACGTTCGCAATTTCGGTGTTGAACTTTGGCCAGCTCGAGCAGGAGAGGCTGTGTACGTTGGAAGTTTTAGTAGCCTAAACAAGTTCAGAGCCCAAGTGTCTGTGGTTCGTTTTTGAGGTTACCAGTGGGAGATGAGGACGAGCAACAGCATTCAGGGCTGGCACCTTTAGTGTAGGAGCAATCGCTGGACGTTCGCAATTTCAGTGTTGAACTTTGGCCAGCTCGAGCAGGAGAGGCTGTGTACGTTGGAAGTTTTAGTTGCCTAAACAAGTTCAGAGCCCAAGTGTTTGTGGTTCGTTTTAGAGGTTACCAGTGGGAGATGAGGACGAGCAACAGCATTCAGGCCTGGCACCTTTAGTGTAGGAGCAATCGCTGGATGTTCGCAATTTCGGTGTTGAACTTTGGCCAGCTCGAGCAGGAGAGGCTGTGTACGTTGGAAGTTTTAGTAGCCTAAACAAGTTCAGAGCCCAAGTGTTTGTGGTTCGTTTTAGAGGTTACCAGTGGGAGATGAGGACGAGCAACAGCCTTCAGGGCTGGCACCTTTAGTGTAGGAGCAATCGCTGGACGTTCGCAATTTCGGTGTTGAACTTTGGGCAGCTCGAGCAGGAGAGGCTGTGTACGTTGGAAGTTTTAGTAGCCTAAACAAGTTCAGAGCCCAAGTGTTTGTGGTTCGTTTTAGAGGTTACCAGTGGGAGATGAGGACCAGCAAGAGCTTTCAGGGCTGGCACCTTTAGTGTAGGAGCAATCGCTGGACGTTTGCAATTTCGGTGTTGAACTTTGGGCAGATCGAGCAGGAGAGGCTGTGTACGTTGGAAGTTTTAGTAGCCTAAACAAGTTCAGAGCCCAAGTGTTTGTGGTTCGTTTTCGAGGTTACCAGTGGGAGATGAGGACCAGCAGCAGCATTCAGGGCTGGCACCTTTAGTGTAGGAGCAATCGCTGGACGTTCGCAATTTCAGTGTTGAACTTTGGCCAGCTCAAGCAGGAGAGGCTGTGTACGTTGGAAGTTTTAGTAGCCTAAACAAGTTCAGAGCCCAAGTGTTTGTGGTTCGTTTTAGAGGTTACCAGTGGGACATGAGGACGAGCAACAGCTTTCAGGGCTGGCACCTTTAGTGTAGGAGCAGTCGCTGGACGTTTGCAATTTCGGTGTTGAACTTTGGCCAGCTCGAGCAGGAGAGGCTGTGTACGTTGGAAGTTTTAGTAGCCTAAACAAGTTCAGAGCCCAAGTGTTTGTGGTTCGTTTTAGAGGTTACCAGTGGGAGATGAGGACGAGCAACAGCATTCAGGGCTGGCACCTTTAGTGTAGGAGCAATCGCTGGACGTTCGCAATTTCGGTGTTGAACTTTGGGCAGCTCGAGCAGGAGAGGCTGTGTACGTTGGAAGTTTTAGTTGCCTAAACAAGTTCAGAGCCCAAGTGTTGTGGTTCGTTTTAGAGGTTACCAGTGGGAGATGAGGACCAGCAACAGCTTTCAGGGCTGGCACCTTTAGTGTAGGAGCAATCGCTGGACGTTCTCAATTTCGGTGTTGAACTTTGGGCAGCTCGAGCAGGAGAGGCTGTGTACGTTGGAAGTTTTAGTAGCCTAAACAAGTTCAGAGCCCAAGTGTTTGTGGTTGGTTTTAGAGGTTACCAGTGGGAGATGAGGACCAGCAGCAGCATTCAGGGCTGGCACCTTTAGTGTAGGAGCAATCGCTGGACGTTCGCAATTTCGGTGTTGAACTTTGGCCAGATTGAGCAGGAGAGGCTGTGTACGTTGGAAGTTTTAGTAGCCTAAACAAGTTCAGAGCCCAAGTGTTTGTGGTTCGTTTTAGAGGTTACCAGTGGGAGATGAGGACGAGCAACAGCAATCAGGGCTGGCACCTTTAGTGTAGGAGCAATCGCTGGACGTTCGCAATTTCGGTGTTGAACTTTGGCCAGATTGAGCAGGAGAGGCTGTGTACGTTGGAAGTTTTAGTAGCCTAAACAAGTTCAGAGCCCAAGTGTTTGTGGTTGGTTTTAGAGGTTACCAGTGGGAGATGAGGACGAGCAACAGCAATCAGGGCTGGCACCTTTAGTGTAGGAGCAATCGCTGGACGTTCGCAATTTCGGTGTTGAACTTTGGCCAGCTCGAGCAGGAGAGGCTGTGTACGTTGGAAGTTTTAGTAGCCTAAACAAGTTCAGAGCCCAAGTGTTTGTGGTTCGTTTTAGAGGTTACCAGTGGGAGATGAGGACGAGCAACAGCCTTCAGGGCTGGCACTGTTAGTGTAGGAGCAATCGCTGGACGTTCGCAATTTCGGTGTTGAACTTTGGGCAGCTCGAGCAGGAGAGGCTGTGTACGTTGGAAGTTTTAGTAGCCTAAACAAGTACAGAGCCCAAGTGTTTGTGGTTCGTTTTAGAGGTTACCAGTGGGAGATGAGGACCAGCAACAGCTTTCAGGGCTGGCACCTTTAGTGTAGGAGCAATCGCTGGACGTTCGCAATTTCGGTGTTGAACTTTGGGCAGCTCGAGCAGGAGAGGCTGTGTACGTTGGAAGTTTTAGTAGCCTAAACAAGTTCAGAGCCCAAGTGTTTGTGGTTCGTTTTAGAGGTTACCAGTGGGAGATGAGGACCAGCAGCAGCATTCAGGGCTGGCACCTTTAGTGTAGGAGCAATCGCTGGACGTTCCCAATTTCAGTGTTGAACTTTGGCCAGCTCGAGCAGGAGAGGCTGTGTACGTTGGAAGTTTTAGTAGCCTAAACAAGTTCAGAGCCCAAGTGTTTGTGGTTCGTTTTAGAGGTTACCAGTGGGACATGAGGACGAGCAACAGCTTTCAGGGCTGGCACCTTTAGTGTAGGAGCAATCGCTGGACGTTTGCAATTTCGGTGTTGAACTTTGGCCAGCTCGAGCAGGAGAGGCTGTGTACGTTGGAAGTTTTAGTTGCCTAAACAAGTTCAGAGCCCAAGTGTTGTGGTTCGTTTTAGAGGTTACCAGTGGGAGATGAGGACCAGCAACAGCTTTCAGGGCTGGCACCTTTAGTGTAGGAGCAATCTCGCTGGACGTTCTCAATTTCGGTGTTGAACTTTGGGCAGCTCGAGCAGGAGAGGCTGTGTACGTTGGAAGTTTTAGTAGCCTAAACAAGTTCAGAGCCCAAGTGTTTCTGGTTCGTTTTAGAGGTTACCAGTGGGAGATGAGGACGAGCAACAGCATTCAGGGCTGGCAACCTTTAGTGTAGGAGCAATCGCTGGACGTTCGCAATTTCGGTGTTGAACTTTGGCCAGCTCGAGCAGGAGAGGCTGTGTACGTTGGAAGTTTTAGTTGCCTAAACAAGTTCAGAGCCCAAGTGTTTGTGGTTCGTTTTAGAGGTTACCAGTGGGAGATGAGGACGAGCAACAGCTTTTCAGGGCTGGCACCTTTAGTGTAGGAGCAATCGCTGGACGTTCGCAATTTCGGTGTTGAACTTTTGGGCAGCTCGAGCAGGAGAGGCTGTGTACGTTGGAAGTTTTAGTAGCCTAAACAAGTTCAGAGCCCAAGTGTTTGTTGTTAGTTTTCGAGGTTACCAGTGGGAGATGAGACCAGCAAGAGCTTTCAGGGCTGGCACCTTTAGTGTAGGAGCAATCGCTGGACGTTCGCAATTTCAGTGTTGAACTTTGGCAGCTCGAGCAGGAGAGGCTGTGTACGTTGGAAGTTTTAGTAGCCTAAACAAGTTCAGAGCCCAAGTGTTAGTGGTTCGTTTTAGAGGTTACCAGTGGGAGATGAGGACCAGCAAGAGCTTTCAGGGCTGGCACCTTTAGTGTAGGAGCAATCGCTGGACGTTCGCAATTTCGGTGTTGAACTTTGGCCAGCTCGAGCAGGAGAGGCTGTGTACGTTGGAAGTTTTAGTAGCCTAAACAAGTTCAGAGCCCAAGTGTTTGTGGTTGGTTTTAGAGGTTACCAGTGGGAGATGAGGACCAGCAAGAGCATTCAGGGCTGGCCCCTTTAGTGTAGGAGCAATCGCTGGACGTTCTCAATTTCGGTGTTGAACTTTTGGGCAGCTCGAGCAGGAGAGGCTGTGTACGTTGGAAGTTTTAGTTGCCTAAACAAGTTCAGAGCCCAAGTGTTTGTGGTTTGTTTTAGAGGTTACCAGTGGGAGATGAGGACCAGCAACAGCATTCAGGGCTGGCACCTTTAGCGTAGGAGCAATCGCTGGACGTTCGCAATTTCAGTGTTGATCTTTGGCCAGATTGAGCAGGAGAGAGGCTGTGTACGTTGGAAGTTTTAGTAGCCTAAACAAGTTCAGAGCCCAAGTGTTTGTGGTTCGTTTTAGAGGTTACCAGTGGGAGATGAGGACGAGCAACAGCAATCAGGGCTTGGCACCTTTAGTGTAGGAGCAATCGCTGGACGTTCGCAATTTCGGTGTTGAACTTTGGCCAGATTGAGCAGGAAGAGGCTGTGTACGTTGGAAGTTTTAGTAGCCTAAACAAGTTCAGAGCCCAAGTGTTGTGGTTGGTTTTAGAGGTTACCAGTGGGAGATGAGGACGAGCAACAGCAATCAGGGCTGGCACCTTTAGTGTAGGAGCAATCGCTGGACGTTCGCAATTTCGGTGTTGAACTTTGGCCAGCTCGAGCAGGAGAGGCTGTGTACGTTGGAAGTTTTAGTAGCCTAAACAAGTTCAGAGCGCAAGTGTTTGTGGTTCGTTTTAGAGGTTACCAGTAGGGAGATGAGGACCAGCAAGAGCTTTCAGGGCTGGCACCTTTAGTGTAGGAGCAATCGCTGGACGTTCGCAATTTCGGTGTTGAACTTTTGGCCAGTTCGAGCAGGAGAGGCTGTGTACGTTGGAAGTTTTAGTAGCCTAAACAAGTTCAGAGCCGCAAGTGTTTGTGGTTCGTTTTGGAGGTTACCAGAGTGGGAGATGAGGACGAGCAACAGCATTCAGGGCTGGCACCTTTAGTGCAGGAGCAATCGCTGGACGTTCGCCAATTTCGGTGTGAGCTCTGGCCAGATTGAGCAGGAGAGGCTGTGTACGTTGTAAGTTTTAGTAGCCTAAACAAGTTCGGAGCCCAAATGTTTGTTGTTCGTTTTAGAGGTTACCAGTGGGAGATGAGGACGAGCAAGAGCATTCAGGGCTGGCACCTTTAGTGTAGGAGCAATCGCTGGACGTTCGCAATTTCGGTGTTGAACTTTGGCCAGCTCGAGCAGGAGAGGCTGTGTACGTTGGAAGTTTTAGTAGCCTAAACAAGTTCAGAGCCCAAGTGTTTGTGGTTTGTTTTAGAGGTTACCAGTGGGAGATGAGGACCAGCAGCAGCATTCAGGGCTGGCACCTTTAGTGTAGGAGCAATCGCTGGACGTTCTCAATTTCGGTGTTGAACTTTGGCCAGATTGAGCAGGAGAGGCTGTGTACAGTTGGAAGTTTTAGTAGCCTAAACAAGTTCAGAGCCCAAGTGTTTGTGGTTGGTTTTAGAGGTTACCAGTGGGAGATGAGGACGAGCAACAGCAATCAGGGCTGGCACCTTTAGTGTAGGAGCAATCGCTGGACGTTCGCAATTTCGGTGTTGAACTTTGGCCAGCTCGAGCAGGAGAGGCTGTGTACGTTGGAAGTTTTAGTAGCCTAAACAAGTTCAGAGCCCAAGTGTCTGTGGGTTCGTTTTTGAGGTTACCAGTGGGAGATGAGGACGAGCAACAGC
This sequence comes from Gavia stellata, assembly GCF_030936135.1. Taxonomy (NCBI): domain Eukaryota; kingdom Metazoa; phylum Chordata; class Aves; order Gaviiformes; family Gaviidae; genus Gavia; species Gavia stellata. The sequence goes on along the minus strand of NW_026776301.1, from coordinate 8,901 downwards.
ATTCAGGGCTGGCACCTTTAGTGTGTAGGAGCAATCGCTTGGACGTTCGCAATTTCAGTGTTGAACTTTGGCCAGCTCGAGCAGGAGAGGCTGTGTACGTTGGAAGTTTTAGTTGCCTAAACAAGTTCAGAGCCCAAGTGTTTGGTGGTTCGTTTTAGAGGTTACCAGTGGGAGATGAGGACGAGCAACAGCATTCAGGCCTGGCACCTTTAGTGTAGGAGCAATCGCTGGATGTTCGCAATTTCGGTGTTGAACTTTGGGGCAGCTCGAGCAGGAGAGGCTGTGTACGTTGGAAGTTTTAGTAGCCTAAACAAGTTCAGAGCCCAAGTGTTTGTGGTTCGTTTTAGAGGTTACCAGTGGGAGATGAGGACGAGCAACAGCCTTCAGGGCTGGCACCTTTAGTGTAGGAGCAATCGCTGGACGTTCGCAATTTCGGTGTTGAACTTTGGGCAGCTCGAGCAGGAGAGGCTGTGTACGTTGGAAGTTTTAGTAGCCTAAACAAGTTCAGAGCCCAAGTGTTTGTGGTTCGTTTTAGAGGTTACCAGTGCGGAGATGAGGACCAGCAACAGCTTTCAGGGCTGGCACCTTTAGTGTCAGGAGCAATCGCTGGACGTTTGCAATTTCGGTGTTGAACTTTGGGCAGATTCGAGCAGGAGAGGCTGTGTACGTTGGAAGTTTTAGTAGCCTAAACAAGTTCAGAGCCCAAGTGTTTGTGGTTCGTTTTCGAGGTTACCAGTGGGAGATGAGGACCAGCAGCAGCATTCAGGGCTGGCACCTTTAGTGTAGGAGCAATCGCTGGACGTTCGCAATTTCAGTGTTGAACTTTGGCCAGCTCAAGCAGGAGAGGCTGTGTACGTTGGAAGTTTTAGTAGCCTAAACAAGTTCAGAGCCCAAGTGTTTGTGGTTCGTTTTAGAGGTTACCAGTGGGACATGAGGACGAGCAACAGCTTTCAGGGCTGGCACCTTTAGTGTAGGAGCAGTCGCTGGACGTTTGCAATTTCGTGTGTTGAACTTTGGCCAGCTCGAGCAGGAGAGGCTGTGTACGTTGGAAGTTTTAGTAGCCTAAACAAGTTCAGAGCCCAAGTGTTTGTGGTTCGTTTTAGAGGTTACCAGTGGGAGATGAGGACGAGCAACAGCATTCAGGGCTGGCACCTTTAGTGTAGGAGCAATCGCTGGACGTTCGCAATTTCGGTGTTGAACTTTGGACAGCTCGAGGCAGGAGAGGCTGTGTACGTTGGAAGTTTTAGTTGCCTAAACAAGTTCAGAGCCCAAGTGTTGTGGTTCGTTTTAGAGGTTACCAGTGGGAGATGAGGACCAGCAACAGCTTTTCAGGGCTGGCACCTTTAGTGTAGGAGCAATCGCTGGACGTTCTCAATTTCGGTGTTGAACTTTGGGGCAGCTCGAGCAGGAGAGGCTGTGTACGTTGGAAGTTTTAGTAGCCTAAACAAGTTCAGAGCCCAAGTGTTTGTGTGGTTGGTTTTAGAGGTTACCAGTGGGAGATGAGGACCAGCAGCAGCATTCAGGGCTGGCACCTTTAGTGTAGGAGCAATCGCTGGGACGTTCGCAATTTCGGATGTTGAACTTTGGCCAGATTGAGCAGGAGAGGCTGTGTACGTTGGAAGTTTTAGTAGCCTAAACAAGTTCAGAGCCCAAGTGTTTGCTGGTTCGTTTTAGAGGTTACCAGTGGAGATGAGGACGAGCAACAGCAATCAGGGCTGGCACCTTTAGTGTAGGAGTCAATCGCTGGACGTTCGCAATTTCGGTGTTGAACTTTGGCCAGATTGAGCAGGAGAGGCTGTGTACGTTGGAAGTTTTAGTAGCCTAAAACAAGTCAAGAGCCCAAGTGTTTGTGGTTGGTTTTAGAGGTTACCAGTGGGAGATGAGGACGAGCAACAGCAATCAGGGCTGGCACCTTTAGTGTAGGAGCAATCGCTGGACGTTCGCAATTTCGGTGTTGAACTTTGGCCAGCTCGAGCAGGAGAGGCTGTGTACGTTGGAAGTTTTAGTAGCCTAAACAAGTTCAGAGCCCAAGTGTTTGTGGTTCGTTTTAGAGGTTACCAGTGGGAGATGAGGACGAGCAACAGCCTTCAGGGCTGGCACTGTTAGTGTAGAGAGCAAATCGCTGGACGTTCGCAATTTCGGTGTTGAACTTTTGGGCAGCTCGAGCAGGAGAGGCTGTGTACGTTGGAAGTTTTAGTAGCCTAAACAAGTACAGAGCCCAAGTGTTTTGTGGTTCGTTTTAGAGGTTACCAGTGGGAGATGAGGACCAGCAACAGCTTTCAGGGCTGGCACCTTTAGTGTAGGAGCAATCGACTGGACGTTCGCAATTTCGGTGTTGAACTTTGGGCAGCTCGAGCAGGAGAGGCTGTGTACGTTGGAAGTTTTAGTAGCCTAAACAAGTTCAGAGCCCAAGTGTTTGTGGTTCGTTTTAGAGGTTACCAGTGGGAGATGAGGACCAGCAGCAGCATTCAGGGCTGGCACCTTTAGTGTAGGAGCAATCGCTGGACGTTCGCAATTTTGGTGTTGAACTTTTGGCCAGCTCGAGCAGGAGAGGCTGTGTACGTTGGAAGTTTTTAGTAGCCTAAACAAGTTCAGAGCCCAAGTGTTTGTGGTTCGTTTTAGAGGTTACCAGTGGGACATGAGGACGAGCAACAGCTTTCAGGGCTGGCAACCTTTAGTGTAGGAGCAATCGCTGGACGTTTGCAATTTCGGTGTTGAACTTTTGGCCAGCTCGAGCAGGAGAGGCTGTGTACGTTGGAAGTTTTAGTTGCCTAAACAAGTTCAAGAGCCCAAGTGTTGTGGTTCGTTTTAGAGGTTACCAGTGGGAGATGAGGAGGAGCAACAGCTTTCAGGGCTGGCACCTTTAGTGTAGGAGCAATCGCTGGACGTTCTCAATTTCGGTGTTGAACTTTGGGCAGCTCGAGCAGGAGAGGCTGTGTACGTTGGAAGTTTTAGTAGCCTAAACAAGTTCAGAGCCCAAGTGTTTCTGGTTCGTTTTAGAGGTTACCAGTGGGAGATGAGGACGAGCAACAGCATTCAGGAGCTGGCACCTTTAGTGTAGGAGCAAATCGCTGGACGTTCGCAATTTCGGTGTTGAACTTTTGGCCAGCTCGAGCAGGAGAGGCTGTGTACGTTGGAAGTTTTAGTTGCCTAAACAAGTTCAGAGCCCAAGTGTTTGTGGTTCGTTTTAGAGGTTACCAGTGGGAGATTGAGGACGAGCAACAGCTTTCAGGGCTGGCACCTTTAGTGTAGGAGCAATCGCTGGACGTTCGCAATTTCGGTGTTGAACTTTGGGCAGCTCGAGCAGGAGAGGCTGTGTACGTTGGAAGTTTTAGTAGCCTAAACAAGTTCAGAGCCCAAGTGTTTGTTGTTAGTTTTCGAGGTTACCAGTGGGAGATGAGGACCAGCAAGAGCTTTCAGGGCTGGCCACCTTTAGTGTAGGAGCAATCGCTGGACGTTCGCAATTTCAGTGTTGAACTTTGGCCAGCTCGAGCAGGAGAGGGCTGTGTACGTTTGGAAGTTTTAGTAGCCTAAACAAGTTCAGAGCCCAAGTGTTAGTGGTTCGTTTTAGAGGTTACCAGTGGGAGATGAGGACCAGCAAGAGCTTTCAGGGCTGGCACCTTTAGTGTAGGAGCAAATCGCTGGAACGTTCGCAATTTCGGTGTTGAACTTTGGCCAGCTCGAGCAGGAGAGGCTGTGTACGTTGGAAGTTTTAGTAGCCTAAACAAGTTCAGAGCCCAAGTGTTTGTGGTTGGTTTTAGAGGTTACCAGTGGGAGATGAGGACGAGCAACAGCATTCAGGGCTGGCACCTTTAGTGTAGGAGCAATCGCTGGACGTTCGCAATTTCGGTGTTGAACTTTGGACAGCTCGAGCAGGAGAGGCTGTGTACGTTGGAAGTTTTAGTTGCCTAAACAAGTTCAGAGCCCAAGTGTTGTGGTTCGTTTTAGAGGTTACCAGTGGGAGATGAGGACCAGCAACAGCTTTCAGGGCTGGCACCTTTAGTGTAGGAGCAATCGCTGGACGTTCTCAATTTCGGTGTTGAACTTTGGGCAGCTCGAGCAGGAGAGGCTGTGTACGTTGGAAGTTTTAGTAGCCTAAACAAGTTCAGAGCCCAAGTGTTTGTGGTTGGTTTTAGAGGTTACCAGTGGGAGATGAGGACCAGCAGCAGCATTCAGGCTGGCACCTTTAGTGTAGGAGCAATCGCTGGACGTTCGCAATTTCGTGTGTTGAACTTTGGCCAGATTGAGCAGGAGAGGCTGTGTACGTTGGAAGTTTTAGTAGCCTAAACAAGTTCAGAGCCCAAGTGTTTGTGGTTCGTTTTAGAGGTTACCAGTGGGAGATGAGGACCAGCAACAGCTTTCAGGGCTGGCACCTTTAGTGTAGGAGCAATCGCTGGACGTTCTCAATTTCGGTGTTGAACTTTGGGCAGCTTCGAGCAGGAGAGGCTGTGTACGTTGGAAGTTTTAGTAGCCTAAACAAGTTCAGAGCCCAAGTGTTTGTGGTTGGTTTTAGAGGTTACCAGTGAGAGATGAGGACCAGCAGCAGCATTCAGGGCTGGCACCTTTAGTGTAGGAGCAATCGCTGGACGTTCGCAATTTCGGTGTTGAACTTGTGGCCAGATTGAGCAGGAGAGGCTGTGTACGTTGGAAGTTTTAGTAGCCTAAACAAGTTCAGAGCCCCAAGTTGTTTGTGGTTCGTTTTAGAGGTTACCAGTGGGAGATGAGGACGAGCAACAGCAATCAGGGCTGGCACCTTTAGTGTAGGAGCAATCGCTGACGTTCGCAATTTCTGGTGTTGAACTTTGGCCAGATTGAGCAGGAGAGGCTGTGTACGTTGGAAGTTTTAGTAGCCTAAACAAGTTCAGAGCCCCAAGTGTTTGTGGTTGGTTTTAGAGGTTACCAGTGGAGAGATGAGGACGAGCAACAGCAATCAGGGCTGGCACCTTTAGTGTAGGAGCAATCGCTGACGTTCGCAATTTCGGTGTTGAACTTTGGCCAGCTCGAGCAGGAGAGGCTGTGTACGTTGGAAGTTTTAGTAGCCTAAACAAGTTCAGAGCCCAAGTGTTTGTGGTTCGTTTAGGAGGTTACCAGTGGGAGATGAGGACGAGCAACAGCCTTCAGGGCTGGCACTGTTAGTGTAGGAGCAATCGCTGGACGTTCGCAATTTCGGTGTTGAACTTTGGGCAGCTCTGAGCAGGAGAGGCTGTGTACGTTGAAGTTTTAGTAGCCTAAACAAGTACAGAGCCCAAGTGTTTGTGGTTCGTTTTAGAGGTTACCAGTGGGAGATGAGGACCAGCAACAGCTTTCAGGGCTGGCACCTTTAGTGTAGGAGCAATCGCTGGACGTTCGCAATTTCGGTGTTGAACTTTGGGCAGCTCGAGCAGGAGAGGCTGTGTACGTTGGAAGTTTTAGTAGCCTAAAACAAGTTCAGAGCCCAAGTGTTTGTGTTCGTTTTAGAGGTTACCCAGTGGGAGATGAGGTACCAGCGAGCAGCATTCAGGGCTGGCACCTTTAGTGTAGGAGCAATCGCTGGACGTTCCCAATTTCAGTGTTGAACTTTGGCCAGCTCGAGCAGGAGAGGCTGTGTACGTTGGAAGTTTTAGTAGCCTAAACAAGTTCAGAGCCCAAGTGTTTGTGGTTCGTTTTAGAGGTTACCAGTGGGACATGAGGACGAGCAACAGCTTTCAGGGCTGGCACACCTTTAGTGTAGGAGCAATCGCTGGACGTTTGCAATTCTCGGTGTTGAACTTTGGCCAGCTCGAGCAGGAGAGGCTGTGTACGTTGGAAGTTTTAGTTGCCTAAACAAGTTCAGAGCCCAAGTGTTGTGGTTCGTTTTAGAGGTTACCAGTGGGAGATGAGGACCAGCAACAGCTTTCAGGGCTGGCACCTTTAGTGTAGGAGCATCGCTGGACGTTCTCAATTTCGGTGTTGAACTTTGGGCAGCTCGAGCAGGAGAGGCTGTGTACGTTGGAAGTTTTAGTAGCCTAAACAAGTTCAGAGCCCAAGTGTTTGTGGTTGGTTTTCGAGGTTACCAGTGGGAGATGAGGACGAGCAACAGCATTCAGGGCTGGCACCTTAGTGTAGGAGCAATCGCTGGACGTTCGCAATTTCGGTGTTGAACTTTGGCCAGCTCGAGCAGGAGAGGCTGTGTACGTTGGAAGTTTTAGTTGCCTAAACAAGTTCAGAGCCCAAGTGTTTGTGGTTCGTTTTAGAGGTTACCAGTGGGAGATGAGGACGAGCAACAGCTTTCAGGGCTGGCACCTTTAGTGTAGGAGCAATCCGCTGGACGTTCGCAATTTCGGTTGTTGAACTTTTGGGCAGCTCGAGCAGGAGAGGCTGTGTACGTTGGAAGTTTTAGTAGCCCTAAACAAGTTCAGAGCCCAAGTGTTTGTTGTTAGTTTTCGAGGTTACCAGTGGGAGATGAGGACCAGCAACAGCTTTCAGGGCTGGCACCTTTAGTGTAGGAGCAATCGCTGGACGTTCGCAATTTCAGTGTTGAACTTTGGCCAGCTCGAGCAGAGAGGCTGTGTACGTTGGAAGTTTTAGTAGCCTAAACAAGTTCAGAGCCCAAGTGTTAGTGGTTCGTTTTAGAGGTTACCAGTGGGAGATGAGGACCAGCAAGAGCTTTCAGGGCTGGCACCTTTAGTGTAGGAGCAATCGCTGGAACGTTCGCATTTCGGTGTTGAACTTTGGCCAGCTCGAGCAGGAGAGGCTGTGTACGTTGGAAGTTTTAGTAGCCTAAACAAGTTCAGAGCCCAAGTGTTTGTGGTTGGTATTTAGAGGTTACCAGTGGGAGATGAGGACCAGCAACAGCATTCAGGGCTGGCCCCTTTAGTGTAGGAGCAATCGCTGGATCGTTCGCAATTTCGGTGTTGAACTTTGGGCAGCTCGAGCAGGAGAGCTGTGTACGTGGAAGTTTTAGTTGCCTAAACAAGTTCAGAGCCCAAGTGTTTGTGGTTTGTTTTAGAGGTTACCAGTGGGAGATGCAGGACGAGCAACAGCATTCAGGGCTGGCACCTTTAGCGTAGGAGCAATCGCTGGACGTATCGCAATTTCGGTGTTGAACTTTGGCCAGCTCGAGCAGGAGAGGCTGTGTACGTTGGAAGTTTTAGTAGCTTAAACAAGTTCAGAGCCCAAGTGTTTGTGGTTCGTTTTAGAGGTTACCAGTGGGAGATGAGGACGAGCAACAGCATTCAGGGCTGGCACCTTTAGTGTAGGAGCAATCGCTGGACGTTCGCAATTTCGGTGTTGAACTTTGGCCAGCTCGAGCAGGAGAGGCTGTGTACGTTGGAAGTTTTAGTTGCCTAAACAAGTTCAGAGCCCAAGTGTTTGTGGTTCGTTTTAGAGGTTACCAGTGGGAGATGAGGACGAGCAACAGCTTTCAGGGCTGGCACCTTTAGTGTAGGAGCAATCGCTGGACGTTCGCAATTTCGGTGTTGAGCTCTGGCCAGCTCGAGCAGGAGAGGCTGTGTACGTTGGAAGTTTTAGTAGCCTAAACAAGTTCGGAGCCCAAGTGTTTGTTGTTAGTTTTAGAGGTTACCAGTGGGAGATGAGGACCAGCAACAGCTTTCAGGGCTGGCACCTTTAGTGTAGGAGCAATCGCTGGACATTCGCAATTTCAGTGTTGAACTTTGGCCAGCTCGAGCAGGAGAGGCTGTGTACGTTGGAAGTTTTTAGTAGCCTAAACAAGTTCAGAGCCCAAGTGTTAGTGGTTCGTTTTAGAGGTTACCAGTGGGAGATGAGGACCAGCAAGAGCTTTCAGGGCTGGCACCTTTAGGGTAGGAGCAATCGCTGGACGTTCGCAATTTCGGTGTTGAACTTTGGCCAGCTCGAGCAGGAGAGGCTGTGTACGTTGGAAGTTTTAGTAGCCTAAACAAGTTCAGAGCCCAAGTGTTTGTGGTTGGTTTTAGAGGTTACCAGTGGGAGATGAGGACCAGCAACAGCATTCAGGCTGGCCCCTTTAGTGTAGGAGCAAATCGCTGGACGTTCTCAATTTCGGTGTTGAACTTTGGGCAGCTCGAGCAGGAGAGGCTGTGTACGTTGGAAGTTTTAGTTGCCTAAACAAGTTCAGAGCCCAAGTGTTGTGGTTCGTTTTAGAGGTTACCAGTGGGAGATGAGGACGAGCAACAGCTTTCAGGGCTGGCACCTTTAGTGTAGGAGCAATCGCTGGACGTTCGCAATTTCGGTGTTGAGCTCTGGCCAGCTCGAGCAGGAGAGGCTGTGTACGTTGGAAGTTTTAGTAGCCTAAACAAGTTCAGAGCCCAAGTGTTTGTTGTTAGTTTTAGAGGTTACCAGTGGAGATGAGGACCAGCAACAGCTTTCAGGGCTGGCACCTTTAGTGTAGGAGCAATCGCTGGACGTTCGCAATTTCAGTGTTGAACTTTGGCCAGCTCGAGCAGGAGAGGCTGTGTACGTTGGAAGTTTTAGTAGCCTAAACAAGTTCAGAGCCCAAGTGTTAGTGGTTCGTTTTAGAGGTTACCAGTGGGATGATGAGGACCAGCAAGAGCTTTCAGGGCTGGCACCTTTAGTGTAGGAGCAATCGCTGGACGTTCGCAATTTCTCGGTGTTGAACTTTGGCCAGCTCGAGCAGGAGAGGCTGTGTACGTTGGAAGTTTTAGTAGCCCTAAACAAGTTCAGAGCCCAAGTGTTTGTGGTTGGTTTTAGAGGTTACCAGTGGGAGATGAGGACCAGCAACAGCATTCAGGGCTGGCACCTTTAGTGTAGGAGCAATCGCTGGACGTTCTCAATTTCGGTGTTGAACTTTGGGCAGCTCGAGCAGGAGAGGCTGTGTACAGTTGGAAGTTTTAGTTGCCTAAACAAGTTCAGAGCCCAAGTGTTTTGTGGTTCTGTTTTAGAGGTTACCAGTGGGAGATGAGGACCAGCAACAGCATTCAGGGCTGA
>NW_026776300.1:0-56734 GCF_030936135.1 Gavia stellata | reverse complement strand
TCGGTGTTGAATTTTGGCCAGATTGAGCAGGAGAGGCAGTGTACGTTGGAAGTTTTAGTAGGCTAAACAAGTTCAGAGGCCAAGTGTTTGTGGTTCGTTTGAGAGGTTACCAGTGGGAGATGAGGACCAGCAAGAGCTTTCAGGGCTGGCACCTTTAGTGTAGGAGCAATCGCAGGACGTTCGCAATTACGGTGTTGAATTTTGGGCAGATTGAGCAGGAGAGGCTGTGTACGTTGGAAGTTTTAGTAGGCTAAACAAGTTCAGAGCCCAAGTGTTTGTGGTTCGTTTGAGAGGTTACCAGTGGGAGATGAGGACCAGCAAGAGCTTTCAGGGCTGGCACCTTGAGTGTAGGAGCAATCGCTGGACGTTCGCAATTTCGGTGTTGAGCTCTGGCCAGATTGAGCAGGAGAGGCTGTGTACGTTGGAAGTTTTAGTAGGCTAAACAAGTTCAGAGGCCAAGTGTTTGTGGTTCGTTTGAGAGGTTACCAGTGGGAGATGAGGACCAGCAAGAGCTTTCAGGGCTGGCACCTTTAGTGTAGGAGCAATCGCTGGACCTTCGCAATTTCGGTGTTGAGCTCTGGCCAGATTGAGCAGGAGAGGCTGTGTACGTTGGACGTTTTAGTAGGCTAAACAAGTTCAGAGCCCAAGTGTTTGTGGTTCGTTTGAGAGGTTACCAGTGGGAGATGAGGAGCAGCAAGAGCTTTCAGGGCTGGCACCTTTAGTGTAGGAGCAATCGCTGGACGTTCGCAATTTCGGTGTTGAGCTCTGGCCAGATTGAGCAGGAGAGGCTGTGTACGTTGGAAGTTTTAGTAGGCTAAACAAGTTCAGAGGCCAAGTGTTTGTGGTTCGTTTGAGAGGTTACCAGTGGAGATGAGGACCAGCAAGAGCTTTCAGGGCTGGCACCTTTAGTGTAGGAGCAATCGCTGGACCTTCGCAATTTCGGTGTTGAGCTCTGGCCAGATTGAGCAGGAGAGGCTGTGTACGTTGGACGTTTTAGTAGGCTAAACAAGTTCAGAGCCCAAGTGTTTGTGGTTCGTTTGAGAGGTTACCAGTGGGAGATGAGGAGCAGCAAGAGCTTTCAGGGCTGGCACCTTTAGTGTAGGAGCAATCGCTGGACGTTCGCAATTTCGGTGTTGAGCTCTGGCCAGATTGAGCAGGAGAGGCTGTGTACGTTGGAAGTTTTAGTAGGCTAAACAAGTTCAGAGGCCAAGTGTTTGTGGTTCGTTTGAGAGGTTACCAGTGGGAGATGAGGACCAGCAAGAGCTTTCAGGGCTGGCACCTTTAGTGTAGGAGCAATCGCTGGACGTTCGAATTTCGGTGTTGAATTTTGGGCAGATTGAGCAGGAGAGGCAGTGTACCATGAAGTTTTAGTAGGCTAAACAAGTTCAGAGGCCAAGTGTTTGTGGTTCGTTTGAGAGGTTACCAGTGGGAGATGAGGACCAGCAGGAGCTTTCAGGGCTGGCACCTTTAGTGTAGGAGCAATCGCTGGACGTTCGCAATTTCAGTGTTGAATTTTGGCCAGATTGAGCAGGAGAGGCTGTGTACGTTGGAAGTTTTAGTAGGCTAAACAAGTTCAGAGGCCAAGTGTTTGTGGTTCGTTTGAGAGGTTACCAGTGGGAGATGAGGACCAGCAAGAGCTTTCAGGGCTGGCACCTTTAGTGTAGGAGCAATCGCTGGACCTTCGCAATTTCGGTGTTGAACTCTGGCCAGATTGAGCAGGAGAGGGAGTGTACGATGGAAGTTTTAGTAGGCTAAACAAGTTCAGAGCCCAAGTGTTTGTGGTTCGTTTGAGAGTTTACCAGTGGGAGATGAGGACCAGCAAGAGCTTTCAGGGCTGGCACCTTTAGTGTAGGAGCAATCGCTGGACGTTCGCAATTTCGGTGTTGAGCTCTGGCCAGATTGAGCAGGAGAGGCTGTGTACGTTGGAAGTTTTAGTAGGCTAAACAAGTTCAGAGCCCAAGTGTTTGTGGTTCGTTTGAGAGGTTACCAGTGGGAGATGAGGAGCAGCAAGAGCTTTCAGGGCTGGCACCTTTAGTGTAGGAGCAATCGCTGGACGTTCGCAATTTCGGTGTTGAATTTTGGCCAGATTGAGCAGGAGAGGCTGTGTACGTTGGAAGTTTTAGTAGGCTAAACAAGTTCAGAGGCCAAGTGTTTGTGGTTCGTTTGAGAGGTTACCAGTGGGAGATGAGGACCAGCAAGAGCTTTCAGGGCTGGCACCTTTAGTGTAGGAGCAATCGCTGGACGTTCGCAATTTCGGTGTTGAGCTCTGGCCAGATTGAGCAGGAGAGGCTGTGTACGATGGAAGTTTTAGTAGGCTAAACAAGTTCAGAGGCCAAGTGTTTGTGGTTCGTTTGAGAGGTTACCAGTGGGAGATGAGGACCAGCAAGAGCTTTCAGGGCTGGCACCTTTAGTGTAGGAGCAATCGCTGGACGTTCGCAATTTCGGTGTTGAATTTTGGCCAGATTGAGCAGGAGAGGCTGTGTACGTTGGAAGTTTTAGTAGGCTAAACAAGTTCAGAGGCCAAGTGTTTGTGGTTCGTTTGAGAGGTTACCAGTGGGAGATGAGGAGCAGCAAGAGCTTTCAGGGCTGGCACCTTTAGTGTAGGAGCAATCGCTGGACGTTCGCAATTTCGGTGTTGAATTTTGGCCAGATTGAGCAGGAGAGGCTGTGTACGTTGGAAGTTTTAGTAGGCTAAACAAGTTCAGAGCCCAAGTGTTTGTGGTTCGTTTGAGAGGTTACCAGTGGGAGATGAGGACCAGCAAGAGCTTTCAGGGCTGGCACCTTTAGTGTAGGAGCAATCGCTGGACGTTTGCAATTTCGGTGTTGAATTTTGGCCAGATTGAGCAGGAGAGGCTGTGTACGTTGGAAGTTTAGTAGGCTAAACAAGTTCAGAGGCCAAGTGTTTGTGGTTCGTTTGAGAGGTTACCAGTGGGAGATGAGGACCAGCAAGAGCTTTCAGGGCTGGCACCTTTAGTGTAGGAGCAATCGCTGGACGTTCGCAATTTCGGTGTTGAGCTCTGGCCAGATTGAGCAGGAGAGGCTGTGTACGTTGGAAGTTTTAGTAGGCTAAACAAGTTCAGAGCCCAAGTGTTTGTGGTTCGTTTGAGAGGTTACCAGTGGGAGATGAGGACCAGCAAGAGCTTTCAGGGCTGGCACCTTTAGTGTAGGAGCAATCGCTGGACGTTCGAATTTCGGTGTTGAATTTTGGGCAGATTGAGCAGGAGAGGCAGTGTACCATGGAAGTTTTAGTAGGCTAAACAAGTTCAGAGGCCAAGTGTTTGTGGTTCGTTTGAGAGGTTACCAGTGGGAGATGAGGACCAGCAAGAGCTTTCAGGGCTGGCACCTTTAGTGTAGGAGCAATCGCTGGACGTTCGCAATTTCGGTGTTGAGCTCTGGCCAGATTGAGCAGGAGAGGCTGTGTACGTTGGAAGTTTTAGTAGGCTAAACAAGTTCAGAGCCCAAGTGTTTGTGGTTCGTTTGAGAGGTTACCAGTGGGAGATGAGGACCAGCAAGAGCTTTCAGGGCTGGCACCTTTAGTGTAGGAGCAATCGCTGGACGTTCGCAATTTCGGTGTTGAGCTCTGGCCAGATTGAGCAGGAGAGGCTCTTTACGTTGAAGTTTTAGTAGGCTAAACAAGTTCAGAGCCCAAGTGTTTGTGGTTCGTTTGAGAGGTTACCAGTGGGAGATGAGGACCAGCAAGAGCTTTCAGGGCTGGCCCCTTTAGTGTAGGAGCAATCCCTGGACATTCGCAATTTCGGTGTTGAGCTCTGGCCAGATTGAGCAGGAGAGGCTGTGTACGTTGGAAGTTTTAGTAGGCTAAACAAGTTCAGAGGCCAAGTGTTTGTGGTTCGTTTGAGAGGTTACCAGTGGAGATGAGGACCAGCAAGAGCTTTCAGGGCTGGCACCTTTAGTGTAGGAGCAATCGCTGGACGTTTTCAATTTCGGTGTTGAGCTCTGGCCAGATTGAGCAGGAGAGGCTGTGTACGTTGGAAGTTTTAGTAGGCTAAACAAGTTCAGAGCCCAAGTGTTTGTGGTTCGTTTGAGAGGTTCCCAGTGGGAGATGAGGACCAGCAAGAGCTTTCAGGGCTGGCACCTTTAGTGTAGGAGCAATCGCTGGACGTTCGCAATTTCGGTGTTGAATTTTGGGCAGATTGAGCAGGAGAGGCTGTGTACGTTGGAAGTTTTAGTAGCCTAAACAAGTTCAGAGGCCAAGTGTTTGTGGTTCGTTTGAGAGGTTACCAGTGGGAGATGAGGACCAGCAAGAGCTTTCAGGGCTGGCACCTTTAGTGTAGGAGCAATCGCTGGACGTTCGCAATTTCGGTGTTGAGCTCTGGCCAGATTGAGCAGGAGAGGCTGTGTACGTTGGAAGTTTTAGTAGGCTAAACAAGTTCAGAGCCCAAGTGTTTGTGGTTCGTTTGAGAGGTTACCAGTGGGAGATGAGGACCAGCAAGAGCTTTCAGGGCTGGCACCTTTAGTGTAGGAGCAATCGCTGGACGTTTTCAATTTCGGTGTTGAGCTCTGGCCAGATTGAGCAGGAGAGGCTGTGTACGTTGGAAGTTTTAGTAGGCTAAACAAGTTCAGAGGCCAAGTGTTTGTGGTTCGTTTGAGAGGTTACCAGTGGGAGATGAGGACCAGCAAGAGCTTTCAGGGCTGGCACCTTTAATGTAGGAGCAATCGCTGGACGTTCGCAATTTCGGTGTTGAATTTTGGGCAGATTGAGCAGGAGAGGCTGTGTACGTTGGAAGTTTTAGTAGCCTAAACAAGTTCAGAGGCCAAGTGTTTGTGGTTCGTTTGAGAGGTTACCAGTGGGAGATGAGGAGCAGCAAGAGCTTTCAGGGCTGGCACCTTTAGTGTAGGAGCAATCGCTGGACGTTCGCAATTTCGGTGTTGAGCTCTGGCCAGATTGAGCAGGAGAGGCAGTGTACGTTGGAAGTTTTAGTAGGCTAAACAAGTTCAGAGGCCAAGTGTTTGTGGTTCGTTTGAGAGGTTACCAGTGGGAGATGAGGACCAGCAAGAGCTTTCAGGGCTGGCACCTTTAGTGTAGGAGCAATCGCTGGACGTTCGCAATTTCGGTCTTGAGCTCTGGCCAGATTGAGCAGGAGAGGCTGTGTACGTTGGAAGTTTTAGTAGCCTAAACAAGTTCAGAGGCCAAGTGTTTGTGGTTCGTTTGAGAGGTTACCAGTGGAGATGAGGACCAGCAGGAGCTTTCAGGGCTGGCACCTTTAGTGTAGGAGCAATCGCTGGACGTTCGAATTTCGGTGTTGAATTTTGGGCAGATTGAGCAGGAGAGGCAGTGTACCATGGAAGTTTTAGTAGGCTAAACAAGTTCAGAGGCCAAGAGTTTGTGGTTCGTTTGAGAGGTTACCAGTGGGAGATGAGGACCAGCAGGAGCTTTCAGGGCTGGCACCTTTAGTGTAGGAGCAATCGCTGGACGTTCGCAATTTCAGTGTTGAATTTTTGGCCAGATTGAGCAGGAGAGGCTGTGTACGTTGGAAGTTTAGTAGGCTAAACAAGTTCAGAGGCCAAGTGTTTGTGGTTCGTTTGAGAGGTTACCAGTGGGAGATGAGGACCAGCAAGAGCTTTCAGGGCTGGCACCTTTAGTGTAGGAGCAATCGCTGGACGTTCGCAATTACGGTGTTGAATTTTGGGCAGATTGAGCAGGAGAGGCTGTGTACGTTGGAAGTTTTAGTAGGCTAAACAAGTTCAGAGCCCAAGTGTTTGTGGTTCGTTTGAGAGGTTCCCAGTGGAGATGAGGACCAGCAAGAGCTTTCAGGGCTGGCCCCTTTAGTGTAGGGGAGAATCCCTGGACGTTCGCAATTTCGGTGTTGAGCTCTGGCCAGATTGAGCAGGAGAGGCTGTGTACGTTGGAAGTTTTAGTAGGCTAAACAAGTTCAGAGGCCAAGTGTTTGTGGTTCGTTTGAGAGGTTACCAGTGGGAGATGAGGACCAGCAAGAGCTTTCAGGGCTGGCACCTTTAGTGTAGGAGCAATCGCTGGACGTTCGCAATTTCGGTGTTGAGCTCTGGCCAGATTGAGCAGGAGAGGCTGTGTACGTTGGAAGTTTTAGTAGCCTAAACAAGTTCAGAGGCCAAGTGTTTGTGGTTCGTTTGAGAGGTTACCAGTGGGAGATGAGGACCAGCAAGAGCTTTCAGGGCTGGCACCTTTAGTGTAGGAGCAATCGCTGGACGTTCGCAATTTCGGTGTTGAATTTTGGGCAGATTGAGCAGGAGAGGCTGTGTACGTTGGAAGTTTTAGTAGCCTAAACAAGTTCAGAGGCCAAGTGTTTGTGGTTCGTTTGAGAGGTTACCAGTGGGAGATGAGGACCAGCAAGAACTTTCAGGGCTGGCGCCTTTAGTGTAGGAGCAATCGCTGGACGTTCGCAATTTCGGTGTTGAGCTCTGGCCAGATTGAGCAGGAGAGGCTGTGTACGTTGGAAGTTTTAGTAGGCTAAACAAGTTCAGAGCCCAAGTGTTTGTGGTTCGTTTGAGAGGTTACCAGTGGGAGATGAGGAGCAGCAAGAGCTTTCAGGGCTGGCACCTTTAGTGTAGGAGCAATCGCTGGACGTTCGCAATTTCGGTGTTGAGCTCTGGCCAGATTGAGCAGGAGAGTCTGTGTACCATGGAAGTTTTAGTAGGCTAAACAAGTTCAGAGGCCAAGTGTTTGTGGTTCGTTTGAGAGGTTACCAGTGGGAGATGAGGACCAGCAAGAGCTTTCAGGGCTGGCACCTTTAGTGTAGGAGCAATCACTGGACGTTCGCAATTTCGGTGTTGAATTTTGGCCAGATTGAGCAGGAGAGGCTGTGTACATTGGAAGTTTTAGTAGGCTAAACAAGTTCAGAGGCCAAGTGTTTGTGGTTCGTTTGAGAGGTTACCAGTGGGAGATGAGGAGCAGCAAGAGCTTTCAGGGCTGGCACTTTAGTGTAGGAGCAATCGCAGGACGTTCGCAATTACGGTGTTGAATTTTGGCAGATTGAGCAGGAGAGGCTGTGTACGTTGGAAGTTTTAGTAGGCTAAACAAGTTCAGAGGCCAAGTGTTTGTGGTTCGTTTGAGAGGTTCCCAGTGGGAGATGAGGACCAGCAAGAGCTTTCAGGGCTGGCCCCTTTAGTGTAGGAGCAATCGCTGGACGTTCGCAATTTCGGTGTTGAATTTTGGCCAGATTGAGCAGGAGAGGCTGTGTACGTTGGAAGTTTTAGTAGGCTAAACAAGTTCAGAGGCCAAGTGTTTGTGGTTCGTTTGAGAGGTTACCAGTGGGAGATGAGGAGCAGCAAGAGCTTTCAGGGCTGGCACCTTTAGTGTAGGAGCAATCGCCGGACGTTCGCAATTTCGGTGTTGAGCTCTGGCCAGATAGAGCAGGAGAGGCTGTGTACGTTGGACGTTTTAGTAGGCTAAACAAGTTCAGAGGCCAAGTGTTTGTGGTTCGTTTGAGAGGTTACCAGTGGGAGATGAGGAGCAGCAAGAGCTTTCAGGGCTGGCACCTTTAGTGTAGGAGCAATCGCTGGACGTTCGCAATTTCGGTCTTGAGCTCTGGCCAGATTGAGCAGGAGAGGCTGTGTACGTTGGAAGTTTTAGTAGCCTAAACAAGTTCAGAGCCCAAGTGTTTGTGGTTCGTTTGAGAGGTTACCAGTGGGAGATGAGGACCAGCAAGAGCTTTCAGGGCTGGCCCCTTTAGTGTAGGAGCAATCCCTGGACGTTCGCAATTTCGGTGTTGAGCTCTGGCCAGATTGAGCAGGAGAGGCTGTGTACGTTGGAAGTTTTAGTAGGGATAGCTAAACAAGTTCAGAGGCCAAGTGTTTGTGGTTCGTTTGAGAGGTTACCAGTGGGAGATGAGGACCAGCAAGAGCTTTCAGGGCTGGCACCTTTAGTGTAGGAGCAATCTCTGGACGTTTTCAATTTCGGTGTTGAGCTCTGGCCAGATTGAGCAGGAGAGGCTGTGTACGTTGGAAGTTTTAGTAGGCTAAACAAGTTCAGAGGCCAAGTGTTTGTGGTTCGTTTGAGAGGTTACCAGTGGGAGATGAGGACCAGCAAGAGCTTTCAGGGCTGGCACCTTTAGTGTAGGAGCAATCGCCGGACGTTCGCAATTTCGGTGTTGAATTTTGGGCAGATTGAGCAGGAGAGGCTGTGTACGTTGAAGTTTTAGTAGCCTAAACAAGTTCAGAGGCCAAGTGTTTGTGGTTCGTTTGAGAGGTTACCAGTGGGAGATGAGGAGCAGCAAGAGCTTTCAGGGCTAGCACCTTTAGTGTAGGAGCAATCGCTGGACCTTCGCAATTTCGGTGTTGAGCTCTGGCCAGATTGAGCAGGAGAGACTGTGTACGTTGGAAGTTTTAGTAGCCTAAACAAGTTCAGAGGCCAAGTGTTTGTGGTTCGTTTGAGAGGTTACCAGTGGGAGATGAGGACCAGCAAGAGCTTTCAGGGCTGGCACCTTTAGTGTAGGAGCAATCGCTGGACGTTCGCAATTTCGGTGTTGAGCTCTGGCCAGATTGAGCAGGAGAGTCTGTGTACGTTGGAAGTTTTAGTAGGCTAAACAATTTCAGAGGCCAAGTGTTTGTGGTTCGTTTGAGAGGTTACCAGTGGGAGATGAGGAGCAGCAAGAGCTTTCAGGGCTGGCCCCTTTAGTGTAGGAGCAATCGCTGGACCTTCGCAATTTCGGTGTTGAGCTCTGGCCAGATAGAGCAGGAGAGGCTGTGTACGTTGGACGTTTTAGTAGGCTAAACAAGTTCAGAGGCAAGTGTTTGTGGTTCGTTTGAGAGGTTACCAGTGGGAGATGAGGAGCAGCAAGAGCTTTCAGGGCTGGCCCCTTTAGTGTAGGAGCAATCGCTGGACGTTCACAATTTCGGTGTTGAATTTTGGCCAGATTGAGCAGGAGAGGCTGTGTACGTTGGAAGTTTTAGTAGCCTAAACAAGTTCAGAGGCCAAGTGTTTGTGGTTCGTTTGAGAGGTTACCAGTGGGAGATGAGGACCAGCAGGAGCTTTCAGGGCTGGCCCCTTTAGTGTAGGAGCAATCGCTGGACGTTCGCAATTTCGGTGTTGAGCTCTGGCCAGATTGAGCAGGAGAGGCTGTGTACGTTGGAAGTTTTAGTAGGCTAAACAAGTTCAGAGGCCAAGTGTTTGTGGTTCGTTTGAGAGGTTACCAGTGGGAGATGAGGACCAGCAAGAGCTTTCAGGGCTGGCACCTTTAGTGTAGGAGCAATCGCTGGACGTTCGCAATTTCGGTGTTGAGCTCTGGCCAGATTGAGCAGGAGAGGCTGTGTACGTTGGAAGTTTTAGTAGGCTAAACAAGTTCAGAGGCCAAGTGTTTGTGGTTCGTTTGAGAGGTTACCAGTGGGAGATGAGGACCAGCAAGAGCTTTCAGGGCTGGCACCTTTAGTGTAGGAGCAATCGCTGGACGTTCGCAATTTCGGTGTTGAATTTCGGGCAGATTGAGCAGGAGAGGCTGTGTACGTTGGAAGTTTTAGTAGCCTAAACAAGTTCAGAGGCCAAGTGTTTGTGGTTCGTTTGAGAGGTTACCAGTGGGAGATGAGGAGCAGCAAGAGCTTTCAGGGCTGGCCCCTTTAGTGTAGGAGCAATCGCTGGACGTTCGCAATTTCGGTGTTGAGCTCTGGCCAGATTGAGCAGGAGAGGCAGTGTACGTTGGAAGTTTTAGTAGGCTAAACAAGTTCAGAGGCCAAGTGTTTGTGGTTCGTTTGAGAGGTTACCAGTGGGAGATGAGGAGCAGCAAGAGCTTTCAGGGCTGGCCCCTTTAGTGTAGGAGCAATCGCTGGACCTTCGCAATTTCGGTGTTGAGCTCTGGCCAGATAGAGCAGGAGAGGCTGTGTACGTTGGACGTTTTAGTAGGCTAAACAATTTCAGAGCCCAAGTGTTTGTGGTTCGTTTGAGAGGTTACCAGTGGGAGATGAGGACCAGCAAGAGCTTTCAGGGCTGGCACCTTTAGTGTAGGAGCAATCGCTGGACGTTCGCAATTTCGGTGTTGAATTTCGGGCAGATTGAGCAGGAGAGGCTGTGTACGTTGGAAGTTTTAGTAGCCTAAACAAGTTCAGAGGCCAAGTGTTTGTGGTTCGTTTGAGAGGTTACCAGTGGGAGATGAGGAGCAGCAAGAGCTTTCAGGGCTGGCACCTTTAGTGTAGGAGCAATCGCTGGACGTTCGCAATTTCGGTCTTGAGCTCTGGCCAGATTGAGCAGGAGAGGCTGTGTACGTTGGAAGTTTTAGTAGCCTAAACAAGTTCAGAGCCCAAGTGTTTGTGGTTCGTTTGAGAGGTTACCAGTGGGAGATGAGGACCAGCAAGAGCTTTCAGGGCTGGCCCCTTTAGTGTAGGAGCAATCCCTGGACGTTCGCAATTTCGGTGTTGAGCTCTGGCCAGATTGAGCAGGAGAGGCTGTGTACGTTGGAAGTTTTAGTAGGCTAAACAAGTTCAGAGGCC
Organism: Gavia stellata; assembly: GCF_030936135.1. Classification (NCBI taxonomy): domain Eukaryota; kingdom Metazoa; phylum Chordata; class Aves; order Gaviiformes; family Gaviidae; genus Gavia; species Gavia stellata. The sequence continues at coordinate 46,321 of NW_026776300.1, read as the reverse complement.
AAGTGTTTGTGGTTCGTTTGAGAGGTTACCAGTGGGAGATGAGGACCAGCAAGAGCTTTCAGGGCTGGCACCTTTAGTGTAGGAGCAATATCTGGACGTTTTCAATTTCGGTGTTGAGCTCTGGCCAGATTGAGCAGGAGAGGCTGTGTACGTTGGAAGTTTTAGTAGGCTAAACAAGTTCAGAGGCCAAGTGTTTGTGGTTCGTTTGAGAGGTTACCAGTGGGAGATGAGGACCAGCAAGAGCTTTCAGGGCTGGCACCTTTAGTGTAGGAGCAATCGCCGGACGTTCGCAATTTCGGTGTTGAATTTTGGGCAGATTGAGCAGGAGAGGCTGTGTACGTTGGAAGTTTTAGTAGCCTAAACAAGTTCAGAGGCCAAGTGTTTGTGGTTCGTTTGAGAGGTTACCAGTGGGAGATGAGGAGCAGCAAGAGCTTTCAGGGCTAGCACCTTTAGTGTAGGAGCAATCGCTGGACCTTCGCAATTTCGGTGTTGAGCTCTGGCCAGATTGAGCAGGAGAGGCTGTGTACGTTGGAAGTTTTAGTAGGCTAAACAAGTTCAGAGGCCAAGTGTTTGTGGTTCGTTTGAGAGGTTACCAGTGGGAGATGAGGACCAGCAAGAGCTTTCAGGGCTGGCACCTTTAGTGTAGGAGCAATCGCTGGACGTTCGCAATTTCGGTGTTGAGCTCTGGCCAGATTGAGCAGGAGAGTCTGTGTACGTTGGAAGTTTAGTAGGCTAAACAATTTCAGAGGCAAGTGTTTGTGGTTCGTTTGAGAGGTTACCAGTGGGAGATGAGGAGCAGCAAGAGCTTTCAGGGCTGGCCCCTTTAGTGTAGGAGCAATCGCTGGACCTTCGCAATTTCGGTGTTGAGCTCTGGCCAGATAGAGCAGGAGAGGCTGTGTACGTTGGACGTTTTAGTAGGCTAAACAAGTTCAGAGGCCAAGTGTTTGTGGTTCGTTTGAGAGGTTACCAGTGGGAGATGAGGAGCAGCAAGAGCTTTCAGGGCTGGCCCCTTTAGTGTAGGAGCAATCGCTGGACGTTCACAATTTCGGTGTTGAATTTTGGCCAGATTGAGCAGGAGAGGCTGTGTACGTTGGAAGTTTTAGTAGCCTAAACAAGTTCAGAGGCCAAGTGTTTGTGGTTCGTTTGAGAGGTTACCAGTGGGAGATGAGGACCAGCAAGAGCTTTCAGGGCTGGCACCTTTAGTGTAGGAGCAATCGCTGGACCTTCGCAATTTCGGTGTTGAACTCTGGCCAGATTGAGCAGGAGAGGCTGTGTACGTTGGAAGTTTAGTAGGCTAAACAAGTTCAGAGCCCAAGTGTTTGTGGTTCGTTTGAGAGGTTACCAGTGGGAGATGAGGACCAGCAGGAGCTTTCAGGGCTGGCCCCTTTAGTGTAGGAGCAATCGCTGGACGTTCGCAATTTCGGTGTTGAGCTCTGGCCAGATTGAGCAGGAGAGGCTGTGTACGTGGAAGTTTTAGTAGGCTAAACAAGTTCAGAGGCCAAGTGTTTGTGGTTCGTTTGAGAGGTTACCAGTGGGAGATGAGGACCAGCAAGAGCTTTCAGGGCTGGCACCTTTAGTGTAGGAGCAATCGCTGGACGTTCGCAATTTCGGTGTTGAGCTCTGGCCAGATTGAGCAGGAGAGGCTGTGTACGTTGGAAGTTTTAGTAGGCTAAACAAGTTCAGAGGCCAAGTGTTTGTGGTTCGTTTGAGAGGTTACCAGTGGGAGATGAGGACCAGCAAGAGCTTTCAGGGCTGGCACCTTTAGTGTAGGAGCAATCGCTGGACGTTCGCAATTTCGGTGTTGAATTTCGGGCAGATTGAGCAGGAGAGGCTGTGTACGTTGGAAGTTTTAGTAGCCTAAACAAGTTCAGAGGCCAAGTGTTTGTGGTTCGTTTGAGAGGTTACCAGTGGGAGATGAGGAGCAGCAAGAGCTTTCAGGGCTGGCCCCTTTAGTGTAGGAGCAATCGCTGGACGTTCGCAATTTCGGTGTTGAGCTCTGGCCAGATTGAGCAGGAGAGGCAGTGTACGTTGAAGTTTTAGTAGGCTAAACAAGTTCAGAGGCCAAGTGTTTGTGGTTCGTTTGAGAGGTTACCAGTGGGAGATGAGGAGCAGCAAGAGCTTTCAGGGCTGGCCCCTTTAGTGTAGGAGCAATCGCTGGACCTTCGCAATTTCGGTGTTGAGCTCTGGCCAGATAGAGCAGGAGAGGCTGTGTACGTTGGACGTTTTAGTAGGCTAAACAATTTCAGAGCCCAAGTGTTTGTGGTTCGTTTGAGAGGTTACCAGTGGGAGATGAGGACCAGCAAGAGCTTTCAGGGCTGGCACCTTTAGTGTAGGAGCAATCGCTGGACGTTCGCAATTTCGGTGTTGAATTTCGGGCAGATGAGCAGGAGAGGCTGTGTACGTTGGAAGTTTTAGTAGCCTAAACAAGTTCAGAGGCCAAGTGTTTGTGGTTCGTTTGAGAGGTTACCAGTGGAGATGAGGAGCAGCAAGAGCTTTCAGGGCTGGCACCTTTAGTGTAGGAGCAATCGCTGGACGTTCGCAATTTCGGTCTTGAGCTCTGGCCAGATTGAGCAGGAGAGGCTGTGTACGTTGGAAGTTTTAGTAGCCTAAACAAGTTCAGAGCCCAAGTGTTTGTGGTTCGTTTGAGAGGTTACCAGTGGGAGATGAGGACCAGCAAGAGCTTTCAGGGCTGGCCCCTTTAGTGTAGGAGCAATCCCTGGACGTTCGCAATTTCGGTGTTGAGCTCTGGCCAGATTGAGCAGGAGAGGCTGTGTACGTTGGAAGTTTTAGTAGGCTAAACAAGTTCAGAGGCCAAGTGTTTGTGGTTCGTTTGAGAGGTTACCAGTGGGAGATGAGGACCAGCAAGAGCTTTCAGGGCTGGCACCTTTAGTGTAGGAGCAATCTCTGGACGTTTTCAATTTCGGTGTTGAGCTCTGGCCAGATTGAGCAGGAGAGGCTGTGTACGTTGGAAGTTTTAGTAGGCTAAACAAGTTCAGAGGCCAAGTGTTTGTGTTCGTTTGAGAGGTTACCAGTGGGAGATGAGGACCAGCAAGAGCTTTCAGGGCTGGCACCTTTAGTGTAGGAGCAATCGCCGGACGTTCGCAATTTCGGTGTTGAATTTTGGGCAGATTGAGCAGGAGAGGCTGTGTACGTTGGAAGTTTTAGTAGCCTAAACAAGTTCAGAGGCCAAGTGTTTGTGGTTCGTTTGAGAGGTTACCAGTGGGAGATGAGGAGCAGCAAGAGCTTTCAGGGCTAGCACCTTTAGTGTAGGAGCAATCGCTGGACCTTCGCAATTTCGGTGTTGAGCTCTGGCCAGATTGAGCAGGAGAGGCTGTGTACGTTGGAAGTTTTAGTAGGCTAAACAAGTTCAGAGGCCAAGTGTTTGTGGTTCGTTTGAGAGGTTACCAGTGGGAGATGAGGACCAGCAAGAGCTTTCAGGGCTGGCACCTTTAGTGTAGGAGCAATCGCTGGACGTTCGCAATTTCGGTGTTGAGCTCTGGCCAGATTGAGCAGGAGAGTCTGTGTACGTTGGAAGTTTTAGTAGGCTAAACAATTTCAGAGGCCAAGTGTTTGTGGTTCGTTTGAGAGGTTACCAGTGGGAGATGAGGAGCAGCAAGAGCTTTCAGGGCTGGCCCCTTTAGTGTAGGAGCAATCGCTGGACCTTCGCAATTTCGGTGTTGAGCTCTGGCCAGATAGAGCAGGAGAGGCTGTGTACGTTGGACGTTTTAGTAGGCTAAACAAGTTCAGAGGCCAAGTGTTTGTGGTTCGTTTGAGAGGTTACCAGTGGGAGATGAGGAGCAGCAAGAGCTTTCAGGGCTGGCCCCTTTAGTGTAGGAGCAATCGCTGGACGTTCACAATTTCGGTGTTGAATTTTGGCCAGATTGAGCAGGAGAGGCTGTGTACGTTGGAAGTTTTAGTAGCCTAAACAAGTTCAGAGGCCAAGTGTTTGTGGTTCGTTTGAGAGGTTACCAGTGGGAGATGAGGACCAGCAAGAGCTTTCAGGGCTGGCACCTTTAGTGTAGGAGCAATCGCTGGACCTTCGCAATTTCGGTGTTGAACTCTGGCCAGATTGAGCAGGAGAGGCTGTGTACGTTGGAAGTTTTAGTAGGCTAAACAAGTTCAGAGCCCAAGTGTTTGTGGTTCGTTTGAGAGGTTACCAGTGGGAGATGAGGACCAGCAGGAGCTTTCAGGGCTGGCCCCTTTAGTGTAGGAGCAATCGCTGGACGTTCGCAATTTCGGTGTTGAGCTCTGGCCAGATTGAGCAGGAGAGGCTGTGTACGTTGGAAGTTTTAGTAGGCTAAACAAGTTCAGAGCCCAAGTGTTTGTGGTTCGTTTGAGAGGTTACCAGTGGGAGATGAGGACCAGCAAGAGCTTTCAGGGCTGGCACCTTTAGTGTAGGAGCAATCGCTGGACGTTCGCAATTTCGGTGTTGAGCTCTGGCCAGATTGAGCAGGAGAGGCTGTGTACGTTGGAAGTTTTAGTAGCCTAAACAAGTTCAGAGGCCAAGTGTTTGTGGTTCGTTTGAGAGGTTACCAGTGGGAGATGAGGAGCAGCAAGAGCTTTCAGGGCTGGCACCTTTAGTGTAGGAGCAATCGCTGGACGTTCGCAATTTCGGTGTTGAATTTCGGGCAGATTGAGCAGGAGAGGCTGTGTACGTTGGAAGTTTTAGTAGCCTAAACAAGTTCAGAGGCCAAGTGTTTGTGGTTCGTTTGAGAGGTTACCAGTGGGAGATGAGGAGCAGCAAGAGCTTTCAGGGCTGGCCCCTTTAGTGTAGGAGCAATCGCTGGACGTTCGCAATTTCGGTGTTGAGCTCTGGCCAGATTGAGCAGGAGAGGCAGTGTACGTTGGAAGTTTTAGTAGGCTAAACAAGTTCAGAGGCCAAGTGTTTGTGGTTCGTTTGAGAGGTTACCAGTGGGAGATGAGGAGCAGCAAGAGCTTTCAGGGCTGGCCCCTTTAGTGTAGGAGCAATCGCTGGACCTTCGCAATTTCGGTGTTGAGCTCTGGCCAGATAGAGCAGGAGAGGCTGTGTACGTTGGACGTTTTAGTAGGCTAAACAATTTCAGAGCCCAAGTGTTTGTGGTTCGTTTGAGAGGTTACCAGTGGGAGATGAGGACCAGCAAGAGCTTTCAGGGCTGGCACCTTTAGTGTAGGAGCAATCGCTGGACGTTCGCAATTTCGGTGTTGAATTTTGGCCAGATTGAGCAGGAGAGGCAGTGTACGTTGGAAGTTTTAGTAGGCTAAACAAGTTCAGAGGCCAAGTGTTTGTGGTTCGTTTGAGAGGTTACCAGTGGGAGATGAGGACCAGCAAGAGCTTTCAGGGCTGGCACCTTTAGTGTAGGAGCAATCGCTGGACGTTCGAATTTCGGTGTTGAATTTTGGGCAGATTGAGCAGGAGAGGCAGTGTACGTTGGAAGTTTTAGTAGGCTAAACAAGTTCAGAGCCCAAGTGTTTGTGGTTCGTTTGAGAGGTTACCAGTGGGAGATGAGGACCAGCAGGAGCTTTCAGGGCTGGCACCTTTAGTGTAGGAGCAATCGCTGGACGTTCGCAATTTCAGTGTTGAGCTCTGGCCAGATTGAGCAGGAGAGGCTGTGTACGTTGGAAGTTTTAGTAGGCTAAACAAGTTCAGAGGCCAAGTGTTTGTGGTTCGTTTGAGAGGTTACCAGTGGGAGATGAGGAGCAGCAAGTGCTTTCAGGGCTGGCACCTTTAGTGTAGGAGCAATCGCTGGACCTTCGCAATTTCGGTGTTGTATTTTGGGCAGATTGAGCAGGAGAGGCTGTGTACGTTGGAAGTTTTAGTAGGCTAAACAAGTTCAGAGCCCAAGTGTTTGTGGTTCTTTTGAGAGGTTCCCAGTGGGAGATGAGGACCAGCAAGAGCTTTCAGGGCTGGCCCCTTTAGTGTAGGAGCAATCGCTGGACGTTCGCAATTTCGGTGTTGAGCTCTGGCCAGATTGAGCAGGAGAGGCTGTGTACGTTGGAAGTTTTAGTAGGCTAAACAAGTTCAGAGGCCAAGTGTTTGTGGTTCGTTTGAGAGGTTCCCAGTGGGAGATGAGGACCAGCAAGAGCTTTCAGGGCTGGCACCTTTAGTGTAGGAGCAATCGCTGGACGTTTTCAATTTCGGTGTTGAGCTCTGGCCAGATTGAGCAGGAGAGGCTGTGTACGTTGGAAGTTTTAGTAGGCTAAACAAGTTCAGAGGCCAAGTGTTTGTGGTTCGTTTGAGAGGTTACCAGTGGGAGATGAGGACCAGCAAGAGCTTTCAGGGCTGGCACCTTTAGTGTAGGAGCAATCGCTGGACGTTCGCAATTTCGGTGTTGAATTTTGGGCAGATTGAGCAGGAGAGGCTGTGTACGTTGGAAGTTTTAGTAGCCTAAACAAGTTCAGAGGCCAAGTGTTTGTGGTTCGTTTGAGAGGTTACCAGTGGGAGATGAGGAGCAGCAAGAGCTTTCAGGGCTGGCCCCTTTAGTGTAGGAGCAATCGCTGGACGTTCGCAATTTCGGTGTTGAGCTCTGGCCAGATTGAGCAGGAGAGGCAGTGTACGTTGGAAGTTTTAGTAGGCTAAACAAGTTCAGAGCCCAAGTGTTTGTGGTTCGTTTGAGAGGTTACCAGTGGGAGATGAGGAGCAGCAAGAACTTTCAGGGCTGGCACCTTTAGTGTAGGAGCAATCGCTGGACGTTCGCAATTTCGGTGTTGAGCTCTGGCCAGATTGAGCAGGAGAGGCTGTGTACGTTGAAAGTTTTAGTAGGCTAAACAAGTTCAGAGCCCAAGTGTTTGTGGTTCGTTTGAGAGGTTACCAGTGGGAGATGAGGAGCAGCAAGAGCTTTCAGGGCTGGCACCTTTAGTGTAGGAGCAGTCGCTGGACGTTCGCAATTTCGGTGTTGAGCTCTGGCCAGATTGAGCAGGAGAGGCTGTGTACGTTGGAAGTTTTAGTAGGCTAAACAAGTTCAGAGCCCAAGTGTTTGTGGTTCGTTTGAGAGGTTACCAGTGGGAGATGAGGACCAGCAAGAGCTTTCAGGGCTGGCCCCTTTAGTGTAGGAGCAATCACTGGACGTTCGCAATTTCGGTGTTGAATTTTGGCCAGATTGAGCAGGAGAGGCTGTGTACGTTGGAAGTTTTAGTAGGCTAAGCAAGTTCAGAGGCCAAGTGTTTGTGGTTCGTTTGAGAGGTTACCAGTGGGAGATGAGGACCAGCAAGAGCTTTCAGGGCTGGCACCTTTAGTGTAGGAGCAATCGCTGGACGTTCGCAATTTCGGTGTTGAGCTCTGGCCAGATAGAGCAGGAGAGGCTGTGTACGTTGGACGTTTTAGTAGGCTAAACAAGTTCAGAGGCCAAGTGTTTGTGGTTCGTTTGAGAGGTTACCAGTGGGAGATGAGGAGCAGCAAGAGCTTTCAGGGCTGGCCCCTTTAGTGTAGGAGCAATCGCTGGACGTTCGCAATTTCGGTGTTGAGCTCTGGCCAGATTGAGCAGGAGAGGCTGTGTACGTTGGAAGTTTTAGTAGGCTAAACAAGTTCAGAGCCCAAGTGTTTGTGGTTCGTTTGAGAGGTTACCAGTGGGAGATGAGGACCAGCAAGAGCTTTCAGGGCTGGCACCTTTAGTGTAGGAGCAATCACTGGACGTTCGCAATTTCGGTGTTGAGCTCTGGCCAGATTGAGCAGGAGAGGCTGTGTACGTTGGAAGTTTTAGTAGGCTAAACAAGTTCAGAGCCCAAGTGTTTGTGGTTCGTTTGAGAGGTTACCAGTGGGAGATGAGGACCAGCAAGAGCTTTCAGGGCTGGCACCTTTAGTGTAGGAGCAATCGCTGGACGTTCGCAATCTCGGTGTTGAATTTTGGGCAGATTGAGCAGGAGAGGCTGTGTACGTTGGAAGTTTTAGTAGGCTAAACAAGTTCAGAGGCCAAGTGTTTGTGGTTCGTTTGAGAGGTTACCAGTGGGAGATGAGGAGCAGCAAGAGCTTTCAGGGCTGGCACCTTTAGTGTAGGAGCAATCGCTGGACGTTCGCAATTTCGGTGTTGAATTTTGGCCAGATTGAGCAGGAGAGGCTGTGTACGTTGGAAGTTTTAGTAGGCTAAACAAGTTCAGAGGCCAAGTGTTTGTGGTTCGTTTGAGAGGTTACCAGTGGGAGATGAGGACCAGCAAGAGCTTTCAGGGCTGGCACCTTTAGTGTAGGAGCAATCGCTGGACGTTCTCAATTTCGGTGTTGAGCTCTGGCCAGATTGAGCAGGAGAGACTGTGTACGTTGGAAGTTTTAGTAGGCTAAACAAGTTCAGAGGCCAAGTGTTTGTGGTTCGTTTGAGAGGTTACCAGTGGGAGATGAGGACCAGCAAGAGCTTTCAGGGCTGGCACCTTTAGTGTAGGAGCAATCGCTGGACGTTCGCAATTTCGGTGTTGAGCTCTGGCCAGATTGAGCAAGAGAGGCAGTGTACGTTGGAAGTTTTAGTAGCCTAAACAAGTTCAGAGGCCAAGTGTTTGTGGTTCGTTTGAGAGGTTACCAGTGGGAGATGAGGACCAGCAAGAACTTTCAGGGCTGGCACCTTTAGTGTAGGAGCAATCGCTGGACGTTCGCAATTTCGGTGTTGAGCTCTGGCCAGATTGAGCAGGAGAGGCTGTGTACGTTGAAAGTTTTAGTAGGCTAAACAAGTTCAGAGCCCAAGTGTTTGTGGTTCGTTTGAGAGGTTACCAGTGGGAGATGAGGAGCAGCAAGAGCTTTCAGGGCTGGCACCTTTAGTGTAGGAGCAATCACTGGACGTTCGCAATTTCGGTGTTGAGCTCTGGCCAGATTGAGCAGGAGAGTCTGTGTACGTTGGAAGTTTTAGTAGGCTAAACAAGTTCAGAGGCCAAGTGTTTGTGGTTCGTTTGAGAGGTTACCAGTGGGAGATGAGGAGCAGCAAGAGCTTTCAGGGCTGGCACCTTTAGTGTAGGAGCAATCACTGGACGTTCGCAATTTCGGTGTTGAATTTTGGGCAGATTGAGCAGGAGAGGCTGTGTACGTTGGAAGTTTTAGTAGGCTAAACAAGTTCAGAGGCCAAGTGTTTGTGGTTCGTTTGAGAGGTTACCAGTGGGAGATGAGGGCCAGCAAGAGCTTTCAGGGCTGGCACCTTTAGTGTAGGAGCAATCGCAGGACGTTCGCAATTACGGTGTTGAATTTTGGGCAGATTGAGCAGGAGAGGCTGTGTACGTTGGAAGTTTTAGTAGGCTAAACAAGTTCAGAGCCCAAGTGTTTGTGGTTCGTTTGAGAGGTTACCAGTGGGAGATGAGGAGCAGCAAGAGCTTTCAGGGCTGGCCCCTTTAGTGTAGGAGCAATCGCTGGACGTTCGCAATTTCGGTGTTGAGCTCTGGCCAGATTGAGCAGGAGAGGCTGTGTACGTTGGAAGTTTTAGTAGGCTAAACAAGTTCAGAGCCCAAGTGTTTGTGGTTCGTTTGAGAGGTTACCAGTGGGAGATGAGGACCAGCAAGAGCTTTCAGGGCTGGCACCTTTAGTGTAGGAGCAATCACTGGACGTTCGCAATTTCGGTGTTGAGCTCTGGCCAGATTGAGCAGGAGAGGCTGTGTACGTTGGAAGTTTTAGTAGGCTAAACAAGTTCAGAGCCCAAGTGTTTGTGGTTCGTTTGAGAGGTTACCAGTGGGAGATGAGGACCAGCAAGAGCTTTCAGGGCTGGCACCTTTAGTGTAGGAGCAATCGCTGGACGTTCGCAATCTCGGTGTTGAATTTTGGGCAGATTGAGCAGGAGAGGCTGTGTACGTTGGAAGTTTTAGTAGGCTAAACAAGTTCAGAGGCCAAGTGTTTGTGGTTCGTTTGAGAGGTTACCAGTGGGAGATGAGGAGCAGCAAGAGCTTTCAGGGCTGGCACCTTTAGCGTAGGAGCAATCGCTGGACGTTCTCAATTTCGGTGTTGAATTTTGGCCAGATTGAGCAGGAGAGGCTGTGTACGTTGGAAGTTTTAGTAGGCTAAACAAGTTCAGAGGCCAAGTGTTTGTGGTTCGTTTGAGAGGTTACCAGTGGGAGATGAGGACCAGCAAGAGCTTTCAGGGCTGGCACCTTTAGTGTAGGAGCAATCACAGGACGTTCGCAATTACGGTGTTGAATTTTGGGCAGATTGAGCAGGAGAGGCTGTGTACGTTGGAAGTTTTAGTAGGCTAAACAAGTTCAGAGCCCAAGTGTTTGTGGTTCGTTTGAGAGGTTACCAGTGGGAGATGAGGACCAGCAAGAGCTTTCAGGGCTGGCACCTTTAGTGTAGGAGCGATCGCTGGACGTTCGCAATTTCGGTGTTGAGCTCTGGCCAGATTGAGCAGGAGAGGCTGTGTACGTTGGAAGTTTTAGTAGCCTAAACAAGTTCAGAGGCCAAGTGTTTGTGGTTCGTTTGAGAGGTTACTAGTGGGAGATGAGGACCAGCAAGAGCTTTCAGGGCTGGCACCTTTAGTGTAGGAGCAATCACTGGACGTTCGCAATTTCGGTGTTGAGCTCTGGCCAGATTGAGCAGGAGAGGCTGTGTACATTGGAAGTTTTAGTAGGCTAAACAAGTTCAGAGGCCAAGTGTTTGTGGTTCGTTTGAGAGGTTACCAGTGGGAGATGAGGACCAGCAAGAGCTTTCAGGGCTGGCACCTTTAGTGTAGGAGCAATCGCTGGACGTTCGCAATCTCGGTGTTGAATTTTGGGCAGATTGAGCAGGAGAGGCTGTGTACGTTGGAAGTTTTAGTAGGCTAAACAAGTTCAGAGCCCAAGTGTTTGTGGTTCGTTTGAGAGGTTACCAGTGGGAGATGAGGACCAGCAAGAGCTTTCAGGGCTGGCACCTTTAGTGTAGGAGCAATCGCTGGACGTTCGCAATCTCGGTGTTGAATTTTGGGCAGATTGAGCAGGAGAGGCTGTGTACGTTGGAAGTTTTAGTAGGCTAAACAAGTTCAGAGCCCAAGTGTTTGTGGTTCGTTTGAGAGGTTACCAGCGGGAGATTAGGACCAGCAAGAGCTTTCAGGGCTGGCCCCTTTAGTGTAGGAGCAATCGCTGGACGTTCGCAATTTCGGTGTTGAGCTCTGGCCAGATTGAGCAGGAGAGGCTGTGTACGTTGGAAGTTTTAGTAGGCTAAACAAGTTCAGAGCCCAAGTGTTTGTGGTTCGTTTGAGAGGTTACCAGTGGGAGATGAGGAGCAGCAAGAGCTTTCAGGGCTGGCACCTTTAGTGTAGGAGCAATCGCTGGACGTTCTCAATTTCGGTGTTGAATTTTGGCGAGATTGAGCAGGAGAGGCTGTGTACGTTGGAAGTTTTAGTAGGCTAAACAAGTTCAGAGGCCAAGTGTTTGTGGTTCGTTTGAGAGGTTACCAGTGGGAGATGAGGAGCAGCAAGAGCTTTCAGGGCTGGCACCTTTAGTGTAGGAGCAATCGCTGGACGTTCGCAATTTCGGTGTTGAGCTCTGGCCAGATTGAGCAGGAGAGGCTGTGTACGTTGGAAGTTTTAGTAGGCTAAACAAGTTCAGAGCCCAAGTGTTTGTGGTTCATTTGAGAGGTTACCAGCGGGAGATGAGGACCAGCAAGAGCTTTCAGGGCTGGCCCCTTTAGTGTAGGAGCAATCGCTGGACGTTCGCAATTTCGGTGTTGAATTTTGGCCAGATTGAGCAGGAGAGGCTGTGTACGTTGGAAGTTTTAGTAGGCTAAACAAGTTCAGAGCCCAAGTGTTTGTGGTTCGTTTGAGAGGTTACCAGTGGGAGATGAGGACCAGCAAGAGCTTTCAGGGCTGGCACCTTTAGTGTAGGAGCAATCGCTGGACGTTTGCAATTTCGGTGTTGAATTTTGGCCAGATTGAGCAGGAGAGGCTGTGTACGTTGGAAGTTTTAGTAGGCTAAACAAGTTCAGAGCCCAAGTGTTTGTGGTTCGTTTGAGAGGTTACCAGTGGGAGATGAGGACCAGCAAGAGCTTTCAGGGCTGGCACCTTTAGTGTAGGAGCAATCGCTGGACGTTCGCAATTTCGGTCTTGAGCTCTGGCCAGATTGAGCAGGAGAGGCTGTGTACGTTGGAAGTTTTAGTAGCCTAAACAAGTTCAGAGGCCAAGTGTTTGTGGTTCGTTTGAGAGGTTACCAGTGGGAGATGAGGACCAGCAAGAGCTTTCAGGGCTGGCACCTTTAGTGTAGGAGCAATCGCTGGACGTTCGAATTTCGGTGTTGAATTTTGGCAGATTGAGCAGGAGAGGCAGTGTACCATGGAAGTTTTAGTAGGCTAAACAAGTTCAGAGGCCAAGTGTTTGTGGTTCGTTTGAGAGGTTACCAGTGGGAGATGAGGACCAGCAAGAGCTTTCAGGGCTGGCACCTTTAGTGTAGGAGCAATCGCAGGACGTTAGCAATTACGGTGTTGAATTTTGGGCAGATTGAGCAGGAGAGGCTGTGTACGTTGGAAGTTTTAGTAGGCTAAACAAGTTCAGAGCCCAAGTGTTTGTGGTTCGTTTGAGAAGGTTACCAGTGGAGATGAGGAGCAGCAAGAGCTTTCAGGGCTGGCCCCTTAGTGTAGGAGCAATCGCTGGACGTTCGCAATTTCGGTGTTGAGCTCTGGCCAGATTGAGCAGGAGAGGCTGTGTACGTTGGAAGTTTTAGTAGGCTAAACAAGTTCAGAGCCCAAGTGTTTGTGGTTCGTTTGAGAGGTTACCAGTGGGAGATGAGGACCAGCAAGAGCTTTCAGGGCTGGCACCTTTAGTGTAGGAGCAATCACTGGACGTTCGCAATTTCGGTGTTGAGCTCTGGCCAGATTGTAGCAGGAGATGGCTGTGTACGTTGGAAGTTTTAGTAGGCTAAAACAAGTTCAGAGGCCAAGTGTTGTGTGGTTCGTCTTGAGAGGTTCCCAGTGGGAGATGAGGACCAGCAAGAGCTTCTCAGGGCTGGCACCTTTAGTGTAGGAGCAATCGCTGGGACGTTCGCAATCTCGGTGTTGAATTTTGGGCAGATTGAGTCAGGAGAGGCTGTGTACGTTGGAAGTTTTAGTAGGCTTAAACAAGTTCAGAGGCTAAGTGTTTGTGGTTCGTTTGAGAGGTTACCAGCGGAGATGAGGAGCAGCAAGAGCTTTCAGGGCTGGCACCTTAGCGTAGGAGCAATCGCTGGACGTTCTCAATTTCGGTGTTGAATTTTGGCCAGATTGAGCAGGAGAGGCTGTGTACGTTGGAAGTTTTAGTAGGCTAAACAAGTTCAGAGGCCAAGTGTTTGTGGTTCGTTTGAGAGGTTACCAGTGGGAGATGAGGACCAGCAAGAGCTTTCAGGGCTGGCACCTTTAGTGTAGGAGCAATCACAGGACGTTCGCAATTACGGTGTTGAATTTTGGGCAGATTGAGCAGGAGAGGCTGTGTACGTTGGAAGTTTTAGTAGGCTAAACAAGTTCAGAGCCCAAGTGTTTGTGGTTCGTTTGAGAGGTTACCAGTGGGAGATGAGGACCAGCAAGAGCTTTCAGGGCTAGCCCCTTTAGTGTAGGAGCGATCGCTGGACGTTCGCAATTTCGGTCTTGAGCTCTGGCCAGATTGAGCAGGAGAGGCTGTGTACGTTGGAAGTTTTAGTAGGCTAAACAAGTTCAGAGGCCAAGTGTTTGTGGTTCGTTTGAGAGGTTACCAGCGGGAGATGAGGAGCAGCAAGAGCTTTCAGGGCTGGCACCTTTAGTGTAGGAGCAATCACTGGACGTTCGCAATTTCGGTGTTGAGCTCTGGCCAGATTGAGCAGGAGAGGCTGTGTACATTGGAAGTTTTAGTAGGCTAAACAAGTTCAGAGGCCAAGTGTTTGTGGTTCGTTTGAGAGGTTACCAGTGGGAGATGAGGAGCAGCAAGAGCTTTCAGGGCTGGCACCTTTAGTGTAGGAGCAATTGCTGGACGTTCGCAATCTCGGTGTTGAATTTTGGGCAGATTGAGCAGGAGAGGCTGTGTACGTTGGAAGTTTTAGTAGGCTAAACAAGTTCAGAGCCCAAGTGTTTGTGGTTCGTTTGAGAGGTTACCAGTGGGAGATGAGGACCAGCAAGAGCTTTCAGGGCTGGCACCTTTAGTGTAGGAGCAATCGCTGGACGTTCGCAATTTCGGTGTTGAATTTTGGCCAGATTGAGCAGGAGAGGCTGTGTACGTTGGAAGTTTTAGTAGGCTAAACAAGTTCAGAGGCCAAGTGTTTGTGGTTCGTTTGAGAGGTTACCAGTGGGAGATGAGGACCAGCAAGAGCTTTCAGGGCTGGCACCTTTAGTGTAGGAGCAATCGCTGGACGTTCGCAATTTCGGTGTTGAGCTCTGGCCAGATTGAGCAGGAGAGGCTGTGTACGTTGGAAGTTTTAGTAGGCTAAACAAGTTCAGAGCCCAAGTGTTTGTGGTTCGTTTGAGAGGTTACCAGTGGGAGATGAGGAGCAGCAAGAGCTTTCAGGGCTGGCACCTTTAGTGTAGGAGCAATCGCTGGACGTTCGCAATTTCGGTGTTGAATTTTGGGCAGATTGAGCAGGAGAGGCTGTGTACGTTGGAAGTTTTAGTAGGCTAAACAAGTTCAGAGCCCAAGTGTTTGTGGTTCGTTTGAGAGGTTACCAGTGGGAGATGAGGAGCAGCAAGAGCTTTCAGGGCTGGCACCTTTAGTGTAGGAGCAATCGCTGGACGTTCGCAATTTCGGTGTTGAGCTCTGGCCAGACTGAGCAGGAGAGGCAGTGTACGTTGGAAGTTTTAGTAGGCTAAACAAGTTCAGAGCCCAAGTGTTTGTGGTTCGTTTGAGAGGTTACCAGCGGGAGATGAGGACCAGCAAGAGCTTTCAGGGCTGGCCCCTTTAGTGTAGGAGCAATCGCTGGACGTTCGCAATTTCGGTCTTGAGCTCTGGCCAGATTGAGCAGGAGAGGCTGTGTACGTTGGAAGTTTTAGTAGGCTAAACAAGTTCAGAGGCCAAGTGTTTGTGGTTCGTTTGAGAGGTTACCAGTGGGAGATGAGGACCAGCAAGAGCTTTCAGGGCTGGCACCTTTAGTGTAGGAGCAATCGCTGGACGTTCGCAATTTCGGTGTTGAGCTCTGGCCAGATTGAGCAGGAGAGGCTGTGTACGTTGGACGTTTTAGTAGGCTAAACAAGTTCAGAGCCCAAGTGTTTGTGGTTCGTTTGAGAGGTTACCAGTGGGAGATGAGGACCAGCAAGAGCTTTCAGGGCTGGCACCTTTAGTGTAGGAACAATCGCTGGACGTTCGCAATTTCGGTCTTGAGCTCTGGCCAGATTGAGCAGGAGAGGCTGTGTACGTTGGAAGTTTTAGTAGCCTAAACAAGTTCAGAGGCCAAGTGTTTGTGGTTCGTTTGAGAGGTTACCAGTGGGAGATGAGGACCAGCAAGAGCTTTCAGGGCTGGCACCTTTAGTGTAGGAGCAATCGCTGGACGTTCGAATTTCGGTGTTGAATTTTGGGCAGATTGAGCAGGAGAGGCAGTGTACCATGGAAGTTTTAGTAGGCTAAACAAGTTCAGAGGCCAAGTGTTTGTGGTTCGTTTGAGAGGTTACCAGTGGGAGATGAGGACCAGCAGGAGCTTTCAGGGCTGGCACCTTTAGTGTAGGAACAATCGCTGGACGTTCGCAATTTCAGTGTTGAATTTTGGCCAGATTGAGCAGGAGAGGCTGTGTACGTTGGAAGTTTTAGTAGGCTAAACAAGTTCAGAGCCCAAGTGTTTGTGGTTCGTTTGGGAGGTTACCAGTGGGAGATGAGGACCAGCAAGAGCTTTCAGGGCTGGCACCTTTAGTGTAGGAGCAATCGCTGGACGTTCGCAATTTCGGTGTTGACCTCTGGCCAGATTGAGCAGGAGAGGTGTGTACGTTGGAAGTTTTAGTAGGCTAAACAAGTTCAGAGGCCAAGTGTTTGTGGTTCGTTTGAGAGGTTCCCAGTGGGAGATGAGGACCAGCAAGAGCTTTCAGGGCTGGCCCCTTTAGTGTAGGAGCAATCCCTGGACGTTCGCAATTTCGGTGTTGAGCTCTGGCCAGATTGAGCAGGAGAGGCTGTGTACGTTGGAAGTTTTAGTAGGCTAAACAAGTTCAGAGGCCAAGTGTTTGTGGTTCGTTTGAGAGGTTACCAGTGGGAGATGAGGACCAGCAAGAGCTTTCAGGGCTGGCACCTTTAGTGTAGGAGCAATCGCTGGACGTTTTCAATTTCGGTGTTGAGCTCTGGCCAGATTGAGCAGGAGAGGCTGTGTACGTTGGAAGTTTTAGTAGGCTAAACAAGTTCAGAGGCCAAGTGTTTGTGGTTCGTTTGAGAGGTTACCAGTGGGAGATGAGGACCAGCAAGAGCTTTCAGGGCTGGCACCTTTAGTGTAGGAGCAATCGCTGGACGTTCGCAATTTCGGTGTTGAATTTTGGGCAGATTGAGCAGGGAGAGGCTGTGTACGTTGGAAGTTTTAGTAGGCTAAAACAAGTTCAGAGGCCAAGTGTTTGTGGTTCGTTTGAGAGGTTACCAGTGGGAGATGAGGAGCAGCAAGAGCTTTCAGGGCTGGCACCTTTAGTGTAGAAGCAATCGCTGAACGGTTCGCAATTTCGGTGTTGAATTTTGGGCAGATTGAGCAGGAGAGGCTGTGTACGTTTGGAAGTTTTAGTAGGCTAAACAAGTTCAGAGCCCAAGTGTTTGTGGTTCGTTTGAGAGGTTACCAGTGGGAGATGAGGAGCAGCAAGAGCTTTCAGGGCTGGCCCCTTTAGTGTAGGAGCAATCGCTGGACGTTCGCAATTTCGGTGTTGAGCTCTGGCCAGATTGAGCAGGAGAGGCTGTGTACGTTGGAAGTTTTAGTAGGCTAAACAAGTTCAGAGCCCAAGTGTTTGTGGCTCGTTTGAGAGGTTACCAGCGGGAGATGAGGAGCAGCAAGAGCTTTCAGGGCTGGCCCCTTTAGTGTAGGAGCAATCGCTGGACGTTCGCAATTTTCGGTGTTGAATTTTGGCCAGATTGAGCAGGAGAGGCTGTGTACGTTGGAAGTTTTAGTAGGCTAAAACAAGTTCAGAGGGTCCAAGTGTTTGTGGTTTCGTTTGAGAGGTTACCAGTGGGAGATGAGGACCAGCAAGAGCTTTCAGGGCTGGCACCTTTAGTGTAGGAGCAATCGCTGGACGTTCGCAATTTCGGTGTTGAGCTCTGGCCAGATTGAGCAGGAGAGGCTGTGTACGTTGGACGTTTTAGTAGGCTAAACAAGTTCAGAGTGCCAAGTGTTTTGTGGTTCGTTTGAGAGGTTACCAGTGGGAGATGAGTGACCAGCAAGAGCTTTCAAGGGCTGGCACCTTTAGTGTAGGAGCAATCGCTGGACGTTCGCAATTTCGGTCTTGAGCTCTGGCCAGATTGAGCAGGAGAGGGCTGTGTACGTTGGAAGTTTTAGTAGCCTAAACAAGTTCAGAGGCCAAGTGTTTGTGGTTCGTTTGAGAGGTTACAAGTGGTGGAGAGGAGGACCAGCAAGAGCTTTCAGGGCTGGCACCTTTAGTGTAGGAGCAATCGCTGGACGTTCGAATTTCGGTGTTGAATTTTGGCAGATTGAGCAGGAGAGGCAGTGTACCATGGAAGTTTTAGTAGGCTAAACAAGTTCAGAGGCCAAGTGTTTGTGGTTCGTTTGAGAGGTTACCAGTGGGAGATGAGGACCAGCAGGAGCTTTCAGGGCTGGCACCTTTAGTGTAGGAGCAATCGCTGGAACGTTCGCAATTTCAGTGTTGAATTTTGGCCAGATTGAGCAGGAGAGGCTGTGTACGTTGGAAGTTTTAGTAGGCTAAACAAGTTCAGAGCCCAAGTGTTTGTGGTTCGTTTGGGAGGTTACTAGTGGGAGATGAGGACCAGCAAGAGCTTTCAGGGCTGGCACCTTTAGTGTAGGAGCAATCGCTGGACGTTCGCAATTTCGGTGTTGAGCTCTGGCCAGATTGAGCAGGAAGAGGCTGTGTTACGTTGGAAGTTTTAGTAGGCTAAACAGTTCAGAGGCCAAGTGTTTGTGGTTCGTTTGAGAGGTTCCCAGTGGGAGATGAGGAGCAGCAAGAGCTTTCAGGGCTGGCCCCTTTAGTGTAGGGAGCAATCCCTGGACGTTCGCAATTTCGGTGTTGAGCTCTGGCCAGATTGAGCAGGAGAGGCTGTGTACGTTGGAAGTTTTAGTAGGCTAAACAAGTTCAGAGGCCAAGTGTTTGTGTGGTTCGTTTGAGAGGTTACCAGTGGGAGATGAGGACCAGCAAGAGCTTTCAGGGCTGGCACCTTTAGTGTAGGAGCAATCGCTGGACGTTCGCAATTTCGGTGTTGAACTCTGACCAGATTGAGCAGGAGAGGCTGTGTACGTTGGAAGTTTTAGTAGGCTAAACAAGTTCAGAGGCCAAGTGTTTGTGGTTCGTTTGAGAGGTTACCAGTGGGAGATGAGGACCAAGCAAGAGCTTTCAGGGCTGGCACCTTTAGTGTAGGAGCAATCGCTGGACGTTCGCAATTTCGGTGTTGAATTTTTGGGCAGATTGAGCAGGAGAGGCTGTGTACGTTGGAAGTTTTAGTAGCCTAAACAAGTTCAGAGGCCAAGTGTTTGTGGTTCGTTTGAGAGGTTACCAGTGGGAGATGAGGAGCAGCAAGAGCTTTCAGGGCTGGCACCTTTAGTGTAGGAGCAATCGCTGGAACGTTCGCAATTTCGGTGTTTGAATTTTGGGGCAGATTGAGCAGGAGAGGCTGTGTACGTTGGAAGTTTTAGTAGGCTAAACAAGTTCAGAGGCCAGTGTTTGTGGTGTCGTTTGAGAGGTTACCAGTGGGAGATGAGGAGCAGCAAGAGCTTTCAGGGCTGGCACCTTTAGTGTAGGAGCAATCGCTGGACGTTCGCAATCTCGGTGTTGAATTTTGGGCAGATTGAGCAGGAGAGGCTGTGTACGTTGGAAGTTTTAGTAGGTCTAAACAAGTTCAGAGGCCAAGTGTTTGTGGTTCGTTTGAGAGGTTACCAGTGGGAGATGAGGAGCAGCAAGAGCTTTCAGGGCTGGCACCTTTAGCGTAGGAGCAATCGCTGGACGTTCTCAATTTCAGGTGTTGAATTTTGGCCAGATTGAGCAGGAGAGGCTGTGTACGTTGGAAGTTTTAGTAGGCTAAACAAGTTCAGAGGCCAAGTGTTTGTGGTTCGTTTGAGAGGTTACCAGTGGGAGATGAGGACCAGCAAGAGCTTTCAGGGCTGGCACCCTTTAGTGTAAGGAGCAATCACCAGGACGTTCAGCAATTACGGTGTTGAATTTTGGGCAGATTGAGCAGGAGAGGCTGTGTACGTTGGAAGTTTTAGTAGCCTAAACAAGTTCAGAGGCCAAGTGTTTGTGGTTCGTTTGAGAGGTTACCAGTGGGAGATGAGGACCAGCAAGAGCTTTCAGGGCTAGCCCCTTTAGTGTAGGAGCGATCGCTGGACGTTCGCAATTTCGGTCTTGAGCTCTGGCCAGATTGAGCAGGAGAGGCTGTGTACGTTGGAAGTTTTAGTAGGCTAAACAAGTTCAGAGGCCAAGTGTTTGTGGTTCGTTTGAGAGGTTACCAGTGGGAGATGAGGACCAGCAAGAGCTTTCAGGGCTGGCACCTTTAGTGTAGGAGCAATCACTGGACGTTCGCAATTTCGGTGTTGAGCTCTGGCCAGATTGAGCAGGAGAGGCTGTGTACATTGGAAGTTTTAGTAGGCTAAACAAGTTCAGAGGCCAAGTGTTTGTGGTTCGTTTGAGAGGTTACCAGTGGCGAGATGATGAGACCAGCAAGAGCTTTCAGGGCTGGCACCTTTAGTGTAGGAGCAATCGCTGGACGTTCGCAATCTCGGTGTTGAATTTTGGGCAGATTGAGCAGGAGAGGCTGTGTACGTTGGAAGTTTTAGTAGGCTAAACAAGTTCAGAGCCCAAGTGTTTGTGGTTCGTTTGAGAGGTTACCAGTGGGAGATGAGGACCAGCAAGAGCTTTCAGGGCTGGCACCCTTTAGTGTAGGAGCAATCGCTGGACGTTCGCAATTTCGGTGTTGAATTTTGGGCAGATTGAGCAGGAGAGGCTGTGTACGTTGGAAGTTTTAGTAGGCTAAACAAGTTCAGAGCCCAAGTGTTTGTGGTTCGTTTGAGAGGTTACCAGTGGGAGATGAGGAGCAGCAAGAGCTTTTCAGGGCTGGCCCCTTTAGTGTAGGAGCAATCCCTGGACGTTCGCAATTTCGGTGTTGAATTTTGTGGCAGATTGAGCAGGAGAGGCTGTGTACGTTGGAAGTTTTAGTAGGCTAAACAAGTTCAGAGCCCAAGTGTTTGTGGTTCGTTTGAGAGGTTAGCAGTGGGAGATGAGGACCAGCAAGAGCTTTCAGGGCTGGCCCCTTTAGTGTAGGAGCAATCGCTGGACGTTCGCAATTTCGGTGTTGAATTTTGGGCAGATTGAGCAGGAGAGGCTGTGTACGTTGGAAGTTTTAGTAGGCTAAACAAGTTCAGAGCCCAAGTGTTTGTGGTTCGTTTGAGAGGTTACCAGTGGGAGATGAGGAGCAGCAAGAGCTTTCAGGGCTGGCACCTTTAGTGTAGGAGCAATCGCTGGACGTTCGCAATTTTGGTGTTGAGCTCTGGCCAGATTGAGCAGGAGAGGCAGTGTACGTTGAAGTTTTTAGTAGGCTAAACAAGTTCAGAGCCCAAGTGTTTGTGGTTCGTTTGAGAGGTTACCAGTGGGAGATGAGGACCAGCAAGAGCTTTCAGGGCTGGCCCCTTTAGTGTAGGAGCAATCGCTGGACGTTCGCAATTTCGGTGTTGAATTTGGCCAGATTGAGCAGGAGAGGCTGTGTACGTTGGAAGTTTTAGTAGGCTAAACAAGTTCAGAGGCCAAGTGTTTGTGGTTCGTGTTGAGAGGTTACCAGTGGGAGATGAGGACCAGCAAGAGCTTTCAGGGCTGGCACCTTTAGTGTAGGAGCAATCGCTGGACGTTCGCAATTTCGGTGTTGAGCTCTGGCCAGATTGAGCAGGAGAGGCTGTGTACGATGGAAGTTTTAGTAGGCTAAACAAGTTCAGAGGCCAAGTGTTTGTGGTTCGTTTGAGGACGTTACCAGTGGGAGATGAGGACCAAGCAAGAGCTTTCACGGTTGGCACCTTTAGTGTAGGAGCCATCGCTGGACGTTCGCAATTTCGGTGTTGAGCTCTGGCCAGATTGAGCAGGAGAGGCTGTGTACGTTGGAAGTTTTAGTAGGCTAAACAAGTTCAGAGGCCAAGTGTTTGTGGTTCGTTTGAGAGGTTACCAGTGGGAGATGAGGACCAGCAAGAGCTTTCAGGGCTGGCACCTTTAGTGTAGGAGCAATTGCTGGACGTTCGCAATTTCGGTGTTGAGCTCTGGCCAGATTGAGCAGGAGAGGCTGTGTACGTTGGAAGTTTTAGTAGGCTAAACAAGTTCAGAGCCCAAGTGTTTGTGGTTCGTTTGAGAGGTTACCAGTGGGAGATGAGGACCAGCAAGAGCTTTCAGGGCTGGCCCCTTTAGTGTAGGAGCAATCGCTGGACGTTCGCAATTTCGGTGTTGAGCTCTGGCCAGATTGAGCAGGAGAGGCTGTGTACGTTGGAAGTTTTAGTAGGCTAAAACAAGTTCAGAGCCCAAGTGTTTGTGGTTCGTTTGAGAGGTTACCAGTGGGAGATGAGGACCAGCAAGAGCTTTCACGGTTGGCACCTTTAGTGTAGGAGCAATCGCTGGACGTTCTCAATTTCGGTGTTGAGCTCTGGCCAGATTGAGCAGGAGAGGCTGTGTACGTTGGAAGTTTTAGTAGGCTAAACAAGTTCAGAGGCCAAGTGTTTGTGGTTCGTTTGAGAGGTTACCAGTGGGAGATGAGGAGCAGCAAGAGCTTTCAGGGCTGGCACCTTTAGTGTAGGAGCAATCGCTGGACGTTCGCAATTTCGGTGTTGAGCTCTGGCCAGATTGAGCAGGAGAGGCTGTGTACGTTGGAAGTTTTAGTAGCCTAAACGAGTTCAGAGCCCAAGTGTTTGTGGTTCGTTTGAGAGGTTACCAGTGGGAGTTGAGGAGCAGCGAGAGCTTTCAGGGCTGGCACCTTTAGTGTAGGAGCAATCGCTGGACGTTCGCAATTTCGGTGTTGAATTTTGGCCAGTTTGAGCAGGAGAGGCTGTGTACGTTGGAAGTTTTAGTAGGGCTAAACAAGTTCAGAGGCCAAGTGTTTGTGGTTCGTTTGAGAGGTTACCAGTGGGAGATGAGGAGCAGCAAGAGCTTTCAGGGCTGGCACCTTTAGTGTAGGAGCAATCGCTGGACGTTCGCAATTTCGGTGTTGAGCTCTGGCCAGATTGAGCAGGAGAGGCTGTGTACGTTGGAAGTTTTAGTAGCCTAAACAAGTTCAGAGGCCAAGTGTTTGTGGTTCGTTTGAGAGGTTACCAGTGGGAGATGAGGAGCAGCAAGAGCTTTCAGGGCTGGCACCTTTAGTGTAGGAGCAATCCCTGGACGTTCGCAATTTCGGTGTTGAGCTCTGGCCTGATTGAGCAGGAGAGGCTGTGTACGATGGAAGTTTAGTAGTAGGCTAAACATGTTCAGAGGGCCAAGTGTTTGTGGTTCGTTTGAGAGGTTACCAGTGGGAGATGAGGAGCAGCAAGAGCTTTCAGGGCTGGCACCTTTAGTGTAGGAGCAATCCCTGGACGTTCGCAATTTCGGTGTTGAGCCTGGCCTGATTGAGCAGGAGAGGCTGTGTACGTTGGAAGTTTTAGTAGGCTAAACAAGTTCAGAGGCCAAGTGTTTGTGGTTCGTTTGAGACGTTACCAGTGGGAGATGAGGACCAGCAAGAGCTTTCACGGTTGGCACCTTTAGTGTAGGAGCAATCGCTGGACGTTCGCAATTTCGGTGTTGAGCTCTGACCAGATTGAGCAGGAGAGGCTGTGTACGTTGGAAGTTTTAGTAGGCTAAACAAGTTACAGAGGCCAAGTGTTTGTGGTTCGTTTGAGAGGTTACCAGTGGGAGATGAGGACCAGCAAGAGCTTTCAGGGCTGGCACCTTTAGTGTAGGAGCAATTGCTGGACGTTCGCAATTTCGGTGTTGAGCTCTGGCCAGATTGAGCAGGAGAGGCTGTGTACGTTGGAAGTTTTAGTAGGCTAAACAAGTTCAGAGCCCAAGTGTTTGTGGTTCGTTTGAGAGGTTACCAGTGGGAGATGAGGAGCAGCAAGAGCTTTCAGGGCTGGCACCTTTAGTGTAGGAGCAATCGCTGGACGTTCGCAATTTCGGTGTTGAGCTCTGGCCAGATTGAGCAGGAGAGGCTGTGTACGTTGGAAGTTTTAGTAGGCTAAACAAGTTCAGAGGCAAGTGTTTGTGGTTCGTTTGAGAGGTTACCAGTGGGAGATGAGGACCAGCAAGAGCTTTCAGGGCTGGCACCTTTAGTGTAGGAGCAATCGCTGGACGTTCGCAATTTCGGTGTTGAGCCCTGGCCAGATTGAGCAGGAGAGGCTGTGTACGTTGGAAGTTTTAGTAGGCTAAACAAGTTCATGAGGCCAAGTGTTTGTGGTTCGTTTGAGAGGTTCCCAAGTGGAGATGAGGAGCAGCAAGAGCTTTCAGGGCTGGCCCCTTTAGTGTAGGAGCAATCCCTGGACGTTCGCAATTTCGGTGTTGAGCTCTGGCCAGATTGAGCAGGAGGAGGCTGTGTACGTTGGAAGTTTTAGTAGGCTAAACAAGTTCAGAGGCCAAGTGTTTGTGGTTCGTTTGAGAGGTTACCAGTGGGAGATGAGGACCAGCAAGAGCTTTCAGGGCTGGCACCTTTAGTGTAGGAGCAATCGCTGGACGTTCGCAATTTCGGTGTTGAACTCTGACCAGATTGAGCAGGAGAGGCTGTGTACGTTGGAAGTTTTAGTTAGGCTTAAACAAGTTCAGAGGCCAAGTGTTTGTGGTTCGTTTGAGAGGTTACCAGTGGGAGATGAGGACCAAGCAAGAGCTTTCAGGGCTGGCACCTTTAGTGTAGGAGCAATCGCTGGACGTTCGCAATTTCGGTGTTGAATTTTGGGCAGATTGAGCAGGAGAGGCTGTGTACGTTGGAAGTTTTAGTAGCCTAAACAAGTTCAGAGGCCAAGTGTTTGTGGTTCGTGTTTGTGGTTCGTTTGAGAGGTTACCAGTGGGAGATGAGGAGCAGCAAGAGCTTTCAGGGCTGGCACCTTTAGTGTAGGAGCAATCGCTGGACGTTCGCAATTTCGGTGTTGAATTTTGGGCAGATTGAGCAGGAGAGGCTGTGTACGTTGGAAGTTTTAGTAGGCTAAACAAGTTCAGAGGCCAAGTGTTTGTGGTTCGTTTGAGAGGTTACCAGTGGGAGATGAGGAGCAGCAAGAGCTTTCAGGGCTGGCACCTTTAGTGTAGGAGCAATCGCTGGACGTTCGCAATCTCGGTGTTGAATTTTGGGCAGATTGAGCAGGAGAGGCTGTGTACGTTGGAAGTTTTAGTAGGCTAAACAAGTTCAGAGGCCAAGTGTTTGTGGTTCGTTTGAGAGGTTACCAGTGGGAGATGAGGAGCAGCAAGAGCTTTCAGGGCTGGCACCTTTAGCGTAGGAGCAATCGCTGGACGTTCTCAATTTCGGTGTTGAATTTTGGCCAGATTGAGCAGGAGAGGCTGTGTACGTTGGAAGTTTTAGTAGGCTAAACAAGTTCAGAGGCCAAGTGTTTGTGGTTCGTTTGAGAGGTTACCAGTGGGAGATGAGGACCAGCAAGAGCTTTCAGGGCTGGCACCTTTAGTGTAGGAGCAATCACAGGACGTTCGCAATTACGGTGTTGAATTTTGGGCAGATTGAGCAGGAGAGGCTGTGTACGTTGGAAGTTTTAGTAGCCTAAACAAGTTCAGAGGCCAAGTGTTTGTGGTTCGTTTGAGAGGTTACCAGTGGGAGATGAGGACCAGCAAGAGCTTTCAGGGCTAGCCCCTTTAGTGTAGGAGCGATCGCTGGACGTTCGCAATTTCGGTCTTGAGCTCTGGCCAGATTGAGCAGGAGAGGCTGTGTACGTTGGAAGTTTTAGTAGGCTAAACAAGTTCAGAGGCCAAGTGTTTGTGGTTCGTTTGAGAGGTTACCAGTGGGAGATGAGGACCAGCAAGAGCTTTCAGGGCTGGCACCTTTAGTGTAGGAGCAATCACTGGACGTTCGCAATTTCGGTGTTGAGCTCTGGCCAGATTGAGCAGGAGAGGCTGTGTACATTGGAAGTTTTAGTAGGCTAAACAAGTTCAGAGGCCAAGTGTTTGTGGTTCGTTTGAGAGGTTACCAGTGGGAGATGAGGACCAGCAAGAGCTTTCAGGGCTGGCCCCTTTAGTGTAGGAGCAATCGCTGGACGTTCGCAATTTCGGTGTTGAATTTTGGGCAGATTGAGCAGGAGAGGCTGTGTACGTTGGAAGTTTTAGTAGGCTAAACAAGTTCAGAGCCCAAGTGTTTGTGGTTCGTTTGAGAGGTTACCAGTGGGAGATGAGGAGCAGCAAGAGCTTTCAGGGCTGGCACCTTTAGTGTAGGAGCAATCGCTGGACGTTCGCAATTTTGGTGTTGAGCTCTGGCCAGATTGAGCAGGAGAGGCAGTGTACGTTGGAAGTTTTAGTAGGCTAAACAAGTTCAGAGCCCAAGTGTTTGTGGTTCGTTTGAGAGGTTACCAGTGGGAGATGAGGACCAGCAAGAGCTTTCAGGGCTGGCCCCTTTAGTGTAGGAGCAATCGCTGGACGTTCGCAATTTCGGTGTTGAATTTTGGCCAGATTGAGCAGGAGAGGCTGTGTACGTTGGAAGTTTTAGTAGGCTAAACAAGTTCAGAGGCCAAGTGTTTGTGGTTCGTTTGAGAGGTTACCAGTGGGAGATGAGGACCAGCAAGAGCTTTCAGGGCTGGCACCTTTAGTGTAGGAGCAATCGCTGGACGTTCGCAATTTCGGTGTTGAGCTCTGGCCAGATTGAGCAGGAGAGGCTGTGTACGATGGAAGTTTTAGTAGGCTAAACAAGTTCAGAGGCCAAGTGTTTGTGGTTCGTTTGAGACGTTACCAGTGGGAGATGAGGACCAGCAAGAGCTTTCACGGTTGGCACCTTTAGTGTAGGAGCCATCGCTGGACGTTCGCAATTTCGGTGTTGAGCTCTGGCCAGATTGAGCAGGAGAGGCTGTGTACGTTGGAAGTTTTAGTAGGCTAAACAAGTTCAGAGGCCAAGTGTTTGTGGTTCGTTTGAGAGGTTACCAGTGGGAGATGAGGACCAGCAAGAGCTTTCAGGGCTGGCACCTTTAGTGTAGGAGCAATTGCTGGACGTTCGCAATTTCGGTGTTGAGCTCTGGCCAGATTGAGCAGGAGAGGCTGTGTACGTTGGAAGTTTTAGTAGGCTAAACAAGTTCAGAGCCCAAGTGTTTGTGGTTCGTTTGAGAGGTTACCAGTGGGAGATGAGGACCAGCAAGAGCTTTCAGGGCTGGCCCCTTTAGTGTAGGAGCAATCGCTGGACGTTCGCAATTTCGGTGTTGAGCTCTGGCCAGATTGAGCAGGAGAGGCTGTGTACGTTGGAAGTTTTAGTAGGCTAAACAAGTTCAGAGCCCAAGTGTTTGTGGTTCGTTTGAGAGGTTACCAGTGGGAGATGAGGACCAGCAAGAGCTTTCACGGTTGGCACCTTTAGTGTAGGAGCAATCGCTGGACGTTCTCAATTTCGGTGTTGAGCTCTGGCCAGATTGAGCAGGAGAGGCTGTGTACGTTGGAAGTTTTAGTAGGCTAAACAAGTTCAGAGGCCAAGTGTTTGTGGTTCGTTTGAGAGGTTACCAGTGGGAGATGAGGAGCAGCAAGAGCTTTCAGGGCTGGCACCTTTAGTGTAGGAGCAATCGCTGGACGTTCGCAATTTCGGTGTTGAGCTCTGGCCAGATTGAGCAGGAGAGGCTGTGTACGTTGGAAGTTTTAGTAGCCTAAACGAGTTCAGAGCCCAAGTGTTTGTGGTTCGTTTGAGAGGTTACCAGTGGGAGTTGAGGAGCAGCGAGAGCTTTCAGGGCTGGCACCTTTAGTGTAGGAGCAATCGCTGGACGTTCGCAATTTCGGTGTTGAATTTTGGCCAGTTTGAGCAGGAGAGGCTGTGTACGTTGGAAGTTTTAGTAGGCTAAACAAGTTCAGAGGCCAAGTGTTTGTGGTTCGTTTGAGAGGTTACCAGTGGGAGATGAGGAGCAGCAAGAGCTTTCAGGGCTGGCACCTTTAGTGTAGGAGCAATCGCTGGACGTGTGCAATTTCGGTGTTGAGCTCTGGCCAGATTGAGCAGGAGAGGCTGTGTACGTTGGAAGTTTTAGTAGCCTAAACATGTTCAGAGGCCAAGTGTTTGTGGTTCGTTTGAGAGGTTACCAGTGGGAGATGAGGAGCAGCAAGAGCTTTCAGGGCTGGCACCTTTAGTGTAGGAGCAATCCCTGGACGTTCGCAATTTCGGTGTTGAGCTCTGGCCTGATTGAGCAGGAGAGGCTGTGTACGATGGAAGTTTTAGTAGGCTAAACATGTTCAGAGGCCAAGTGTTTGTGGTTCGTTTGAGAGGTTACCAGTGGGAGATGAGGAGCAGCAAGAGCTTTCAGGGCTGGCACCTTTAGTGTAGGAGCAATCCCTGGACGTTCGCAATTTCAGTGTTGAGCTCTGGCCTGATTGAGCAGGAGAGGCTGTGTACGTTGGAAGTTTTAGTAGGCTAAACAAGTTCAGAGGCCAAGTGTTTGTGGTTCGTTTGAGACGTTACCAGTGGGAGATGAGGACCAGCAAGAGCTTTCACGGTTGGCACCTTTAGTGTAGGAGCAATCGCTGGACGTTCGCAATTTCGGTGTTGAGCTCTGACCAGATTGAGCAGGAGAGGCTGTGTACGTTGGAAGTTTTAGTAGGCTAAACAAGTTCAGAGGCCAAGTGTTTGTGGTTCGTTTGAGAGGTTACCAGTGGGAGATGAGGACCAGCAAGAGCTTTCAGGGCTGGCACCTTTAGTGTAGGAGCAATTGCTGGACGTTCGCAATTTCGGTGTTGAGCTCTGGCCAGATTGAGCAGGAGAGGCTGTGTACGTTGGAAGTTTTAGTAGGCTAAACAAGTTCAGAGCCCAAGTGTTTGTGGTTCGTTTGAGAGGTTACCAGTGGGAGATGAGGAGCAGCAAGAGCTTTCAGGGCTGGCACCTTTAGTGTAGGAGCAATCGCTGGACGTTCGCAATTTCGGTGTTGAGCTCTGGCCAGATTGAGCAGGAGAGGCTGTGTACGTTGGAAGTTTTAGTAGGCTAAACAAGTTCAGAGGCCAAGTGTTTGTGGTTCGTTTGAGAGGTTACCAGTGGGAGATGAGGACCAGCAAGAGCTTTCAGGGCTGGCACCTTTAGTGTAGGAGCAATCGCTGGACGTGTGCAATTTCGGTGTTGAATTTTGGCCAGATTGAACAGGAAAGGGTGTGTACGTTGGAAGTTTTAGTAGCCTAAACAAGCTCAGAGGCCAAGTGTTTGTGGTTCGTTTGAGAGGTTACCAGTGGGAGATGAGGAGCAGCAAGAGCTTTCAGGGCTGGCACCTTTAATGTAGAAGCAATCGCTGGACGTTCGCAATTTCAGTGTTGAGCTCTGGCCAGATTGAGCAGGAGAGGCTGTGTACGTTGGAAGTTTTAGTAGCCTAAACGAGTTCAGAGCCCAAGTGTTTGTGGTTCGTTTGAGAGGTTACCAGTGGGAGATGAGGACCAGCAAGAGCTTTCAGGGCTGGCCCCTTTAGTGTAGGAGGAATCGCTGGACGTTCGCAATTTCGGTGTTGAGCTCTGGCCAGATTGAGCAGGAGAGGCTGTGTACGTTGGAAGTTTTAGTAGGCTAAACAAGTTCAGAGCCCAAGTGTTTGTGGTTCGTTTGAGAGGTTACCAGTGGGAGATGAGGAGCAGCAAGAGCTTTCAGGGCTGGCACCTTTAGTGTAGGAGCAATCGCTGGACGTTCGCAATTTCGGTGTTGAGCTCTGGCCAGATTGAGCAGGAGAGGCTGTGTACGATGGAAGTTTTAGTAGGCTAAACAAGTTCAGAGGCCAAGTGTTTGTGGTTCGTTTGAGAGGTTACCAGTGGGAGATGAGGAGCAGCAAGAGCTTTCAGGGCTGGCACCTTTAGTGTAGGAGCAATCGCTGGACGTTCTCAATTTCGGTGTTGAGCTCTGGCCAGATATTGAGCAGGAGAGGCTGTGTACGTTGGAAGTTTTAGTAGGCTAAACAAGTTCAGAGGCCAAGTGTTTGTGGTTCGTTTGAGAGGTTACCAGTGGGAGATGAGGAGCAGCAAGAGCTTTCAGGGCTGGCACCTTTAGTGTAGGAGCAATTGCTGGACGTTCGCAATTTCGGTGTTGAATTTTGGCCAGATTGAGCAGGAGAGGCTGTGTACGTTGGAAGTTTTAGTAGCCTAAACAAGTTCAGAGCCCAAGTGTTTGTGGTTCGTTTGAGAGGTTACCAGTGGGAGATGAGGAGCAGCAAGAGCTTTCAGGGCTGGCACCTTTAGTGTAGGAGCAATCGCTGGACGTTCGCAATTTCTGTGTTGAATTTTGGCCAGATTGAGCAGGAGAGGCTGTGTACGTTGGAAGTTTTAGTAGGCTAAACAAGTTCAGAGGCCAAGTGTTTGTGGTTCGTTTGAGAGGTTACCAGTGGGAGATGAGGACCAGCAAGAGCTTTCAGGGCTGGCACCTTTAGTGTAGGAGCAATCGCTGGACGTTCACAATTTCGGTGTTGAGCTCTGGCCAGATTGAGCAGGAGAGGCTGTGTACGTTGGAAGTTTTAGTAGCCTAAACGAGTTCAGAGCCCAAGTGTTTGTGGTTCATTTCAGAGTTTACCAGTGGGAGATGAGGACCAGCAAGAGCTTTCAGGGCTGGCACCTTTAGTGTAGGAGCAATCCCTGGACGTTCGCAATTTCGGTGTTGAATTTTGGCCAGATTGAGCAGGAGAGGCTGTGTACGTTGGAAGTTTTAGTAGGCTAAACAAGTTCAGAGGCCAAGTGTTTGTGGTTCGTTTGAGAGGTTACCAGTGGGAGATGAGGACCAGCAAGAGCTTTCAGGGCTGGCACCTTTAGTGTAGGAGCAATCGCTGGACGTTCGCAATTTCGGTGTTGAGCTCTGGCCAGATTGAGCAGGAGAGGCTGTGTACGTTGGAAGTTTTAGTAGGCTAAACAAGTTCAGAGCCCAAGTGTTTGTGGTTCGTTTGAGAGGTTACCAGTGGGAGATGAGGACCAGCAAGAGCTTTCAGGGCTGGCACCTTTAGTGTAGGAGCAATCGCTGGACGTTCGCAATTTCGGTGTTGAGCTCTGGCCAGATTGAGCAGGAGAGGCTGTGTACGTTGGAAGTTTTAGTAGCCTAAACGAGTTCAGAGCCCAAGTGTTTGTGGTTCATTTCAGAGTTTACCAGTGGGAGATGAGGACCAGCAAGAGCTTTCAGGGCTGGCACCTTTAGTGTAGGAGCAATCCCTGGACGTTCGCAATTTCGGTGTTGAGCTCTGGCCAGATTGAGCAGGAGAGGCTGTGTACGTTGGAAGTTTTAGTAGGCTAAACAAGTTCAGAGGCCAAGTGTTTGTGGTTCGTTTGAGAGGTTACCAGTGGGAGATGAGGACCAGCAAGAGCTTTCAGGGCTGGCACCTTTAGTGTAGGAGCAATCGCTGGACGTTCGCAATTTCGGTGTTGAGCTCTGGCCAGATTGAGCAGGAGAGGCTGTGTACGATGGAAGTTTTAGTAGGCTAAACAAGTTCAGAGCCCAAGTGTTTGTGGTTCGTTTGAGAGGTTACCAGTGGGAGATGAGGAGCAGCAAGAGCTTTCAGGGCTGGCCCCTTTAGTGTAGGAGCAATCGCTGGACGTTCGGAATTTCGGTGTTGAGCTCTGGCCAGATTGAGCAGGAGAGGCTGTGTACGTTGGAAGTTTTAGTAGGCTAAACAAGTTCAGAGGCCAAGTGTTTGTGGTTCGTTTGAGAGGTTACCAGTGGGAGATGAGGACCAGCAAGAGCTTTCAGGGCTGGCACCTTTAGTGTAGGAGCAATCGCTGGACGTTCGCAATTTCGGTGTTGAATTTTGGCCAGTTTGAGCAGGAGAGGCTGTGTACGTTGGAAGTTTTAGTAGGCTAAACAAGTTCAGAGCCCAAGTGTTTGTGGTTCGTTTGAGAGGTTACCAGTGGGAGATGAGGAGCAGCAAGAGCTTTCAGGGCTGGCACCTTTAGTGTAGGAGCAATCGCTGGACGTTCGCAATTTCGGTGTTGAGCTCTGGCCTGATTGAGCAGGAGAGGCTGTGTACGATGGAAGTTTTAGTAGGCTAAACAAGTTCAGAGGCCAAGTGTTTGTGGTTCGTTTGAGAGGTTACCAGTGGGAGATGAGGAGCAGCAAGAGCTTTCAGGGCTGGCACCTTTAGTGTAGGAGCAATCGCTGGACGTTCGCAATTTCGGTGTTGAGCTCTGGCCAGATTGAGCAGGAGAGGCTGTGTACGTTGGAAGTTTTAGTAGCCTAAACATGTTCAGAGGCCAAGTGTTTGTGGTTCGTTTGAGAGGTTACCAGTGGGAGATGAGGAGCAGCAAGAGCTTTCAGGGCTGGCACCTTTAGTGTAGGAGCAATCCCTGGACGTTCGCAATTTCGGTGTTGAGCTCTGGCCAGATTGAGCAGGAGAGGCTGTGTACGTTGGAAGTTTTAGTAGGCTAAACAAGTTCAGAGGCCAAGTGTTTGTGGTTCGTTTGAGACGTTACCAGTGGGAGATGAGGACCAGCAAGAGCTTTCACGGTTGGCACCTTTAGTGTAGGAGCAATCGCTGGACGTTCGCAATTTCGGTGTTGAGCTCTGGCCAGATTGAGCAGGAGAGGCTGTGTACGTTGGAAGTTTTAGTAGGCTAAACAAGTTCAGAGGCCAAGTGTTTGTGGTTCGTTTGAGAGGTTACCAGTGGGAGATGAGGACCAGCAAGAGCTTTCAGGGCTGGCACCTTTAGTGTAGGAGCAATTGCTGGACGTTCGCAATTTCGGTGTTGAGCTCTGGCCAGATTGAGCAGGAGAGGCTGTGTACGTTGGAAGTTTTAGTAGGCTAAACAAGTTCAGAGGCCAAGTGTTTGTGGTTCGTTTGAGAGGTTACCAGTGGGAGATGAGGAGCAGCAAGAGCTTTCAGGGCTGGCACCTTTAGTGTAGGAGCAATCGCTGGACGTTCGCAATTTCTGTGTTGAATTTTGGCCAGATTGAGCAGGAGAGGCTGTGTACGTTGGAAGTTTTAGTAGGCTAAACAAGTTCAGAGGCCAAGTGTTTGTGGTTCGTTTGAGAGGTTACCAGTGGGAGATGAGGACCAGCAAGAGCTTTCAGGGCTGGCACCTTTAGTGTAGGAGCAATCGCTGGACGTGTGCAATTTCGGTGTTGAATTTTGGCCAGATTGAACAGGAAAGGGTGTGTACGTTGGAAGTTTTAGTAGCCTAAACAAGCTCAGAGGCCAAGTGTTTGTGGTTCGTTTGAGAGGTTACCAGTGGGAGATGAGGAGCAGCAAGAGCTTTCAGGGCTGGCACCTTTAGTGTAGAAGCAATCGCTGGACGTTCGCAATTTCAGTGTTGAGCTCTGGCCAGATTGAGCAGGAGAGGCTGTGTACGTTGGAAGTTTTAGTAGCCTAAACCAGTTCAGAGCCCAAGTGTTTGTGGTTCGTTTGAGAGGTTACCAGTGGGAGATGAGGACCAGCAAGAGCTTTCAGGGCTGGCCCCTTTAGTGTAGGAGCAATCCCTGGACGTTCGCAATTTCGGTGTTG
This sequence comes from Gavia stellata, assembly GCF_030936135.1. NCBI lineage: Eukaryota > Metazoa > Chordata > Aves > Gaviiformes > Gaviidae > Gavia > Gavia stellata. The sequence continues at coordinate 13,814 of NW_026776300.1, read as the reverse complement.
AGCTCTGGCCAGATTGAAGCAGGAGAGGCTGTGTACGTTGGAAGTTTTAGTAGGCTAAACAAGTTCAGAGCCCAAGTGTTTGTGGTTCGTTTGAGAGGTTACCAGTGGGAGATGAGGAGCAGCAAGAGCTTTCAGGGCTGGCACCTTTAGTGTAGGAGCAATCGCTGGACGTTCGCAATTTCGGTGTTGAGCTCTGGCCAGATTGAGCAGGAGAGGCTGTGTGCGATGGAAGTTTTAGTAGGCTAAACAAGTTCAGAGCCCAAGTGTTTGTGGTTCGTTTGAGAGGTTACCAGTGGGAGATGAGGACCAGCAAGAGCTTTCACGGTTGGCACCTTTAGTGTAGGAGCAATCGCTGGACGTTCTCAATTTCGGTGTTGAGCTCTGGCCAGATTGAGCAGGAGAGGCTGTGTACGTTGGAAGTTTTAGTAGGCTAAACAAGTTCAGAGGCCAAGTGTTTGTGGTTCGTTTGAGAGGTCAGTGGGAGATGAGGAGCAGCAAGAGCTTTCAGGGCTGGCACCTTTAGTGTAGGAGCAATCGCTGGACGTTCGCAATTTCGGTGTTGAATTTTGGCCAGTTTGAGCAGGAGAGGCTGTGTACGATGGAAGTTTTAGTAGGCTAAACAAGTTCAGAGCCCAAGTGTTTGTGGTTCGTTTGAGAGGTTACCAGTGGGAGATGAGGAGCAGCAAGAGCTTTCAGGGCTGGCACCTTTAGTGTAGGAGCAATCGCTGGACGTTCGCAATTTCGGTGTTGAGCTCTGGCCAGATTGAGCAGGAGAGGCTGTGTACGTTGGAAGTTTTAGTAGGCTAAACAAGTTCAGAGGCCAAGTGTTTGTGGTTCGTTTGAGAGGTTACCAGTGGGAGATGAGGAACAGCAAGAGCTTTCAGGGCTGGCACCTTTAGTGTAGGAGCAATCCCTGGACGTTCGCAATTTCGGTGTTGAGCTCTGGCCAGATTGAGCAGGAGAGGCTGTGTACGTTGGAAGTTTTAGTAGGCTAAACAAGTTCAGAGGCCAAGTGTTTGTGGTTCGTTTGAGAGGTTACCAGTGGGAGATGAGGACCAGCGAGAGCTTTCAGGGCTGGCACCTTTAGTGTAGGAGCAATCGCTGGACGTTCGTAATTTCAGTGTTGAGCTCTGGCCAGATTGAGCAGGAGAGGCTGTGTACGATGGAAGTTTTAGTAGGCTAAACAAGTTCAGAGCCCAAGTGTTTGTGGTTCGTTTGAGAGGTTACCAGTGGGAGATGAGGACCAGCAAGAGCTTTCAGGGCTGGCACCTTTAGTGTAGGAGCAATCGCTGGACGTTCGCAATTTCGGTGTTGAGCTCTGGCCAGATTGAGCAGGAGAGGCTGTGTACGTTGGAAGTTTTAGTAGGCTAAACAAGTTCAGAGGCCAAGTGTTTGTGGTTCGTTTGAGAGGTTACCAGTGGGAGATGAGGACCAGCAAGAGCTTTCAGGGCTGGCACCTTTAGTGTAGGAGCAATCGCTGGACGTGTGCAATTTCGGTGTTGAATTTTGGCCAGATTGAACCGGAGAGGCTGTGTACGTTGGAAGTTTTAGTAGCCTAAACAAGCTCAGAGGCCAAGTGTTTGTGGTTCGTTTGAGAGGTTACCAGTGGGAGATGAGGAGCAGCAAGAGCTTTCAGGGCTGGCACCTTTAGTGTAGAAGCAATCGCTGGACGTTCGCAATTTCAGTGTTGAGCTCTGGCCAGATTGAGCAGGAGAGGCTGTGTACGTTGGAAGTTTTAGTAGCCTAAACGAGTTCAGAGCCCAAGTGTTTGTGGTTCGTTTGAGAGGTTACCAGTGGGAGATGAGGACCAGCAAGAGCTTTCAGGGCTGGCACCTTTAGTGTAGGAGCAATCGCTGGACGTTCGCAATTTCGGTGTTGAGCTCTGGCCAGATTGAGCAGGAGAGGCTGTGTACGTTGGAAGTTTTAGTAGGCTAAACAAGTTCAGAGGCCAAGTGTTTGTGGTTCGTTTGAGAGGTTACCAGTGGGAGATGAGGACCAGCAAGAGCTTTCAGGGCTGGCACCTTTAGTGTAGGAGCAATTGCTGGACGTTCGCAATTTCGGTGTTGAATTTTGGCCAGATTGAGCAGGAGAGGCTGTGTACGATGGAAGTTTTAGTAGGCTAAACAAGTTCAGAGGCCAAGTGTTTGTGGTTCGTTTGAGAGGTTACCAGTGGGAGATGAGGAGCAGCAAGAGCTTTCAGGGCTGGCACCTTTAGTGTAGGAGCAATCCCTGGACGTTCGCAATTTCTGTGTTGAATTTTGGCCAGATTGAGCAGGAGAGGCTGTGTACGTTGGAAGTTTTAGTAGGCTAAACAAGTTCAGAGCCCAAGTGTTTGTGGTTCGTTTGAGAGGTTACCAGTGGGAGATGAGGACCAGCAAGAGCTTTCAGGGCTGGCACCTTTAGTGTAGGAGCAATCGCTGGACGTTCGCAATTTCGGTGTTGAGCTCTGGCCAGATTGAGCAGGAGAGGCTGTGTACGTTGGAAGTTTTAGTAGCCTAAACGAGTTCAGAGCCCAAGTGTTTGTGGTTCATTTCAGAGTTTACCAGTGGGAGATGAGGACCAGCAAGAGCTTTCAGGGCTGGCACCTTTAGTGTAGGAGCAATCGCTGGACGTTCGCAATTTCGGTGTTGAATTTTGGCCAGATTGAGCAGGAGAGGCTGTGTACGTTGGAAGTTTTAGTAGGCTAAACAAGTTCAGAGGCCAAGTGTTTGTGGTTCGTTTGAGAGGTTACCAGTGGGAGATGAGGAGCAGCAAGAGCTTTCAGGGCTGGCACCTTTAGTGTAGAAGCAATCGCTGGACGTTCGCAATTTCGGTGTTGAGCTCTGGCCAGATTGAGCAGGAGAGGCTGTGTACGTTGGAAGTTTTAGTAGCCTAAACAAGTTCAGAGGCCAAGTGTTTGTGGTTCATTTCAGAGTTTACCAGTGGGAGGTGAGGACCAGCAAGAGCTTTCAGGGCTGGCACCTTTAGTGTAGGAGCAATCGCTGGACGTTCGCAATTTCGGTGTTGAGCTCTGGCCAGATTGAGCAGGAGAGGCTGTGTACGTTGGAAGTTTTAGTAGGCTAAACAAGTTCAGAGGCCAAGTGTTTGTGGTTTGTTTGAGAGGTTACCAGTGGGAGATGAGGAGCAGCAAGAGCTTTCAGGGCTGGCACCTTTAGTGTAGGAGCAATCGCTGGACGTTCGCAATTTCGGTGTTGAGTTTTGGGCAGATTGAGCAGGAGAGGCTGTGTACGTTGGAAGTTTTAGTAGGCTAAACAAGTTCAGAGGCCAAGTGTTTGTGGTTCGGTTGAGAGGTTACCAGTGGGAGATGAGGAGCAGCAAGAGCTTTCAGGGCTGGCACCTTTAGTGTAGGAGCAATCGCTGGACGTTCGCAATTTCGGTGTTGAGTTTTGGGCAGATTGAGCAGGAGAGGCTGTGTACGTTGGAAGTTTTAGTAGGCTAAACAAGTTCAGAGCCCAAGTGTTTGTGGTTCGTTTGAGAGGTTACCAGTGGGAGATGAGGAGCAGCAAGAGCTTTCAGGGCTGGCACCTTTAGTGTAGGAGCAATCGCTGGACATTCGCAATTTCGGTGTTGAGCTCTGGCCAGATTGATCAGGAGAGGCTGTGTACGATGGAAGTTTTAGTAGGCTAAACAAGTTCAGAGGCCAAGTGTTTGTGGTTCGTTTGAGAGGTTACCAGTGGGAGATGAGGACCAGCAAGAGCTTTCAGGGCTGGCACCTTTAGTGTAGGAGCAATTGCTGGACGTTCGCAATTTCGGTGTTGAATTTTGGCCAGATTGAGCAGGAGAGGCTGTGTACGATGGAAGTTTTAGTAGGCTAAACAAGTTCAGAGGCCAAGTGTTTGTGGTTCGTTTGAGAGGTTACCAGTGGGAGATGAGGAGCAGCAAGAGCTTTCAGGGCTGGCACCTTTAGTGTAGGAGCAATCCCTGGACGTTCGCAATTTCTGTGTTGAATTTTGGCCAGATTGAGCAGGAGAGGCTGTGTACGTTGGAAGTTTTAGTAGGCTAAACAAGTTCAGAGCCCAAGTGTTTGTGGTTCGTTTGAGAGGTTACCAGTGGGAGATGAGGAGCAGCAAGAGCTTTCAGGGCTGGCACCTTTAGTGTAGGAGCAATCGCTGGACGTTCGCAATTTCGGTGTTGAGCTCTGGCCAGATTGAGCAGGAGAGGCTGTGTACGTTGGAAGTTTTAGTAGCCTAAACGAGTTCAGAGCCCAAGTGTTTGTGGTTCATTTCAGAGTTTACCAGTGGGAGATGAGGACCAGCAAGAGCTTTCAGGGCTGGCACCTTTAGTGTAGGAGCAATCCCTGGACGTTCGCAATTTCGGTGTTGAATTTTGGCCAGATTGAGCAGGAGAGGCTGTGTACGTTGGAAGTTTTAGTAGGCTAAACAAGTTCAGAGGCCAAGTGTTTGTGGTTCGTTTGAGAGGTTACCAGTGGGAGATGAGGAGCAGCAAGAGCTTTCAGGGCTGGCACCTTTAGTGTAGAAGCAATCGCTGGACGTTCGCAATTTCGGTGTTGAGCTCTGGCCAGATTGAGCAGGAGAGGCTGTGTACGTTGGAAGTTTTAGTAGCCTAAACGAGTTCAGAGCCCAAGTGTTTGTGGTTCATTTCAGAGTTTACCAGTGGGAGGTGAGGACCAGCAAGAGCTTTCAGGGCTGGCACCTTTAGTGTAGGAGCAATCGCTGGACGTTCGCAATTTCGGTGTTGAGCTCTGGCCAGATTGAGCAGGAGAGGCTGTGTACGTTGGAAGTTTTAGTAGGCTAAACAAGTTCAGAGGCCAAGTGTTTGTGGTTTGTTTGAGAGGTTACCAGTGGGAGATGAGGAGCAGCAAGAGCTTTCAGGGCTGGCACCTTTAGTGTAGGAGCAATCGCTGGACGTTCGCAATTTCGGTGTTGAGTTTTGGGCAGATTGAGCAGGAGAGGCTGTGTACGTTGGAAGTTTTAGTAGGCTAAACAAGTTCAGAGGCCAAGTGTTTGTGGTTCGTTTGAGAGGTTACCCCCCCCAGTGGGAGATGAGGAGCAGCAAGAGCTTTCAGGGCTGGCACCTTTAGTGTAGGAGCAATCGCTGGACGTTCGCAATTTCGGTGTTGAGTTTTGGGCAGATTGAGCAGGAGAGGCTGTGTACGTTGGAAGTTTTAGTAGGCTAAACAAGTTCAGAGCCCAAGTGTTTGTGGTTCGTTTGAGAGGTTACCAGTGGGAGATGAGGAGCAGCAAGAGCTTTCAGGGCTGGCACCTTTAGTGTAGGAGCAATCGCTGGACATTCGCAATTTCGGTGTTGAGCTCTGGCCAGATTGATCAGGAGAGGCTGTGTACGATGGAAGTTTTAGTAGGCTAAACAAGTTCAGAGCCCAAGTGTTTGTGGTTCGTTTGAGAGGTTACCAGTGGGAGATGAGGAGCAGCAAGAGCTTTCAGGGCTGGCACCTTTAGTGTAGGAGCAATCCCTGGACGTTCGCAATTTCGGTGTTGAGCTCTGGCCAGATTGAGCAGGAGAGGCTGTGTACGTTGGAAGTTTTAGTAGGCTAAACAAGTTCAGAGCCCAAGTGTTTGTGGTTCGTTTGAGACGTTACCAGTGGGAGATGAGGACCAGCAAGAGCTTTCAGGGCTGGCACCTTTAGTGTAGGAGCAATCGCTGGACGTTCGCAATTTCGGTGTTGAGCTCTGGCCAGATTGAGCAGGAGAGGCTGTGTACGTTGGAAGTTTTAGTAGGCTAAACAAGTTCAGAGGCCAAGTGTTTGTGGTTCGTTTGAGAGGTTACCAGTGGGAGATGAGGACCAGCAAGAGCTTTCAGGGCTGGCACCTTTAGTGTAGGAGCAATCGCTGGACGTTCGCAATTTCGGTGTTGAGCTCTGGCCAGATTGAGCAGGAGAGGCTGTGTACGTTGGAAGTTTTAGTAGGCTAAACAAGTTCAGAGGCCAAGTGTTTGTGGTTCGTTTGAGAGGTTACCAGTGGGAGATGAGGACCAGCGAGAGCTTTCAGGGCTGGCACCTTTAGTGTAGGAGCAATCGCTGGACGTTCGTAATTTCAGTGTTGAGCTCTGGCCAGATTGAGCAGGAGAGGCTGTGTACGTTGGAAGTTTTAGTAGGCTAAACAAGTTCAGAGGCCAAGTGTTTGTGGTTCGTTTGAGAGGTTACCAGTGGGAGATGAGGACCAGCAAGTGCTTTAAGGGCTGGCACCTTTAGTGTAGGAGCAATCGCTGGACGTTCGCAGTTACGGTGTTGAATTTTGGGCAGATTGAGCAGGAGAGGCTGTGTACGTTGGAAGTTTTAGTAGGCTAAACAAGTTCAGAGGCCAAGTGTTTGTGGTTCGTTTGAGAGGTTACCAGTGGGAGATGAGGAGCAGCAAGAGCTTTCAGGGCTGGCATCTTTAGTGTAGGAGCAATCGCCGGACGTTCGCAATTTCGGTGTTGAATTTTGGGCAGATTGAGCAGGAGAGGCTGTGTACGTTGGAAGTTTTAGTAGGCTAAACAAGTTCAGAGGCCAAGTGTTTGTGGTTCGTTTGAGAGGTTACCAGTGGGAGATGAGGAGCAGCAAGAGCTTTCAGGGCTGGCACCTTTAGTGTAGGAGCAATCGCTGGACGTTCGCAATTTCGGTGTTGAGCTCTGGCCAGATTGAGCAGGAGAGGCTGTGTACGTTGGAAGTTTTAGTAGGCTAAACAAGTTCAGAGGCCAAGTGTTTGTGGTTTGTTTGAGAGGTTACCAGTGGGAGATGAGGAGCAGCAAGAGCTTTCAGGGCTGGCACCTTTAGTGTAGGAGCAATCGCTGGACGTTCGCAATTTCGGTGTTGAATTTTGGCCAGATTGAGCAGGAGAGGCTGTGTACGTTGGAAGTTTTAGTAGGCTAAACAAGTTCAGAGCCCAAGTGTTTGTGGTTCGTTTGAGAGGTTACCAGTGGGAGATGAGGACCAGCAAGAGCTTTCAGGGCTGGCACCTTTAGTGTAGGAGCAATCGCTGGACGTTCGCAATTTCGGTGTTGAGCTCTGGCCAGATTGAGCAGGAGAGGCTGTGTACGTTGGAAGTTTTAGTAGGCTAAACAAGTTCAGAGGCCAAGTGTTTGGGGTTCGTTTGAGAGGTTACCAGTGGGAGATGAGGACCAGCAAGAGCTTTCAGGGCTGGCACCTTTAGTGTAGGAGCAATCGCTGGACGTGTGCAATTTCGGTGTTGAATTTTGGCCAGATTGAACAGGAGAGGCTGTGTACGTTGGAAGTTTTAGTAGCCTAAACAAGCTCAGAGGCCAAGTGTTTGTGGTTCGTTTGAGAGGTTACCAGTGGGAGATGAGGACCAGCAAGAGCTTTCAGGGCTGGCACCTTTAGTGTAGGAGCAATCGCTGGACATTCGCAATTTCGGTGTTGAGCTCTGGCCAGATTGATCAGGAGAGGCTGTGTACGATGCAAGTTTTAGTAGGCTAAACAAGTTCAGAGCCCAAGTGTTTGTGGTTCGTTTGAGAGGTTACCAGTGGGAGATGAGGAGCAGCAAGAGCTTTCAGGGCTGGCACCTTTAGTGTAGGAGCAATCCCTGGACGTTCGCAATTTCGGTGTTGAGCTCTGGCCTGATTGAGCAGGAGAGGCTGTGTACGATGGGAAGTTTTAGTAGGCTAAACAAGTTCAGAGCCCAAGTGTTTGTGGTTCGTTTGAGAGGTTACCAGTGGGAGATGAGGACCAGCAAGAGCTTTCAGGGCTGGCCCCTTTAGTGTAGGAGCAATCGCTGGACGTGTGCAATTTGGTGTTGAGCTCTGGCCAGATTCAGCAGGAGAGGCTGTGTACGTTGGAAGTTTTAGTAGCCTAAACGAGTTCAGAGCCCAAGTGTTTGTGGTTCGTTTGAGAGGTTACCAGTGGGAGATGAGAACCAGCAAGAGCTTTCAGGGCTGGCACCTTTAGTGTAGGAGCAATCGCTGGACGTTCGCAATTTCGGTGTTGAGCTCTGGCCAGATTGAGCAGGAGAGGCTGTGTACGTTGGAAGTTTTAGTAGGCTAAACAAGTTCAGAGCCCAAGTGTTTGTGGTTCGTTTGAGAGGTTACCAGTGGGAGATGAGGAGCAGCAAGTGCTTTCAGGGCTGGCACCTTTAGTGTAGGAGCAATCGCTGGACGTTCGCAATTTCGGTGTTGAGCTCTGGCCAGATTGAGCAGGAGAGGCTGTGTACGTTGGAAGTTTTAGTAGGCTAAACAAGTTCAGAGGCCAAGTGTTTGTGGTTCGTTTGAGAGGTTACCAGTGGGAGGTGAGGACCAGCAGGAGCTTTCATGGCTGGCCCCTTTAGTGTAGGAGCAATCGCTGGACGTTCGCAATTTCCGTGTTGAATTTTGGCCAGATTGAGCAGGAGAGGCTGTGTACGTTGGAAGTTTTAGCAGGCTAAACAAGCTCAGAGCCGAAGTGTTTGTGGTTCGTTTGAGAGGTTACCAGTGGGAGATGAGGACCAGCAAGAGCTTTCAGGGCTGGCCCCTTTAGTGTAGGAGCAATCGCTGGACGTGTGCAATTTGGTGTTGAGCTCTGGCCAGATTGAGCAGGAGAGGCTGTGTACGTTGGAAGTTTTAGTAGGCTAAACGAGTTCAGAGCCCAAGTGTTTGTGGTTCGTTTGAGAGTTTACCAGTGGGAGATGAGGACCAGCAAGAGCTTTCAGGGCTGGCACCTTTAGTGTAGGAGCAATCGCTGGACGTTCGCAATTTCGTTGTTGAGCTCTGGCCAGATTGAGCAGGAGAGGCTGTGTATGTTGGAAGTTTTAGTAGGCTAAACAAGTTCAGAGGCCAAGTGTTTGTGGTTCGTTTGAGAGGTTACCAGTGGAGATGAGGAGCAGCAAGTGCTTTCAGGGCTGGCACCTTTAGTGTAGGAGCAATCGCTGGACGTTCGCAATTTCGGTGTTGAGCTCTGGCCAGATTGAGCAGGAGAGGCTGTGTACGTTGGAAGTTTTAGTAGGCTAAACAAGTTCAGAGGCCAAGTGTTTGTGGTTCGTTTGAGAGGTTAGCAGTGGGAGATGAGGACCAGCAAGAGCTTTCAGGGCTGGCACCTTTAGTGTAGGAGCAATCGCTGGACGTTCGCAATTTCGGTGTTGAGCTCTGGCCAGATTGAGCAGGAGAGGCTGTGTACGTTGGAAGTTTTAGTAGGCTAAACAAGTTCAGAGGCCAAGTGTTTGTGGTTCGTTTGAGAGGTTCCCAGTGGGAGATGAGGAGCAGCAAGAGCTTTCAGGGCTGGCACCTTTAGTGTAGGAGCAATCGCTGGACGTTTGCAATTTCGGTGTTGAGCTCTGGCCAGATTGAGCAGGAGAGGCTGTGTACGTTGGAAGTTTTAGTAGGCTAAACAAGTTCAGAGGCCAAGTGTTTGTGGTTCGTTTGAGAGGTTACCAGTGGGAGATGAGGAGCAGCAAGAGCTTTCAGGGCTGGCACCTTTAGTGTAGGAGCAATCGCTGGACGTTCACAATTTCGGTGTTGAGCTCTGGCCAGATTGAGCAGGAGAGGCTGTGTACGTTGGAAGTTTTAGTAGGCTAAACAAGTTCAGAGGCAAGTGTTTGTGGTTCGTTTGAGAGGTTACCAGTGGGAGATGAGGACCAGCAAGAGCTTTCAGGGCTGGCACCTTTAGTGTAGGAGCAATCGCTGGACGTTCGCAATTTCGGTGTTGAGCTCTGGCCAGATTGAGCAGGAGAGGCTGTGTACGTTGGAAGTTTTAGTAGGCTAAACAAGTTCAGAGGCCAAGTGTTTGTGGTTCATTTGAGAGGTTCCCAGTGGGAGATGAGGAGCAGCAAGAGCTTTCAGGGCTGGCACCTTTAGTGTAGGAGCAATCGCTGGACGTTCGCAATTTCGGTGTTGAATTTTGGCCAGTTTGAGCAGGAGAGGCTGTGTACGTTGGAAGTTTTAGTAGGCTAAACAAGTTCAGAGCCCAAGTGTTTGTGGTTCGTTTGAGAGGTTACCAGTGGGAGATGAGGAGCAGCAAGAGCTTTCAGGGCTGGCACCTTTAGTGTAGGAGCAATCGCTGGACGTTCGCAATTTCGGTGTTGAGCTCTGGCCTGATTGAGCAGGAGAGGCTGTGTACGTTGGAAGTTTTAGTAGGCTAAACAAGTTCAGAGCCCAAGTGTTTGTGGTTCGTTTGAGACGTTACCAGTGGGAGATGAGGACCAGCAAGAGCTTTCAGGGCTGGCCCCTTTAGTGTAGGAGCAATCGCTGGACGTTCGCAATTTCGGTGTTGAGCTCTGGCCAGATTGAGCAGGAGAGGCTGTGTACGTTGGAAGTTTTAGTAGGCTAAACAAGTTCAGAGCCCAAGTGTTTGTGGTTCGTTTGAGAGGTTACCAGTGGGAGATGAGGACCAGCAAGAGCTTTCAGGGCTGGCACCTTTAGTGTAGGAGCAATCGCTGGACGTTCGCAATTTCGGTGTTGAGCTCTGGCCAGATTGAGCAGGAGAGGCTGTGTACGTTGGAAGTTTTAGTAGGCTAAACAAGTTCAGAGGCCAAGTGTTTGTGGTTCGTTTGAGAGGTTACCAGTGGGAGATGAGGACCAGCGAGAGCTTTCAGGGCTGGCACCTTTAGTGTAGGAGCAATCGCTGGACGTTCGTAATTTCAGTGTTGAGCTCTGGCCAGATTGAGCAGGAGAGGCTGTGTACGTTGGAAGTTTTAGTAGGCTAAACAAGTTCAGAGCCCAAGTGTTTGTGGTTCGTTTGAGAGGTTACCAGTGGGAGATGAGGAGCAGCAAGAGCTTTCAGGGCTGGCACCTTTAGTGTAGGTGCAATCGCTGGACATTCACAATTTCGGTGTTGAGCTCTGGCCAGATTGAGCAGGAGAGGCAGTGTACGTTGGAAGTTTTAGTAGGCTAAACAAGTTCAGAGGCCAAGTGTTTGTGGTTCGTTTGAGAGGTTACCAGTGGGAGATGAGGAGCAGCAAGAGCTTTCAGGGCTGGCACCTTTAGTGTAGGAGCAATCGCTGGACGTTCGCAATTTCGGTGTTGAATTTTGGGCAGATTGAGCAGGAGAGGCTGTGTACGTTGGAAGTTTTAGTAGGCTAAACAAGTTCAGAGGCCAAGTGTTTGTGGTTCGTTTGAGAGGTTACCAGTGGGAGATGAGGACCAGCAAGAGCTTTCAGGGCTGGCACCTTTAGTGTAGGAGCAATCGCTGGACGTTCGCAATTTCGGTGTTGAGCTCTGGCCAGATTGAGCAGGAGAGGCTGTGTACGTTGGAAGTTTTAGTAGGCTAAACAAGTTCAGAGGCCAAGTGTTTGTGGTTCGTTTGAGAGGTTACCAGTGGGAGATGAGGACCAGCAAGAGCTTTCAGGGCTGGCACCTTTAGTGTAGGAGCAATCGCTGGACGTTCGCAATTTCGGTGTTGAGCTCTGGCCAGATTGAGCAGGAGAGGCTGTGTACGTTGGAAGTTTTAGTAGGCTAAACAAGTTCAGAGCCCAAGTGTTTGTGGTTCGTTTGAGAGGTTACCAGTGGGAGATGAGGAGCAGCAAGAGCTTTCAGGGCTGGCACCTTTAGTGTAGGAGCAATCGCTGGACGTTCGCAATTTCGGTGTTGACCTCTGGCCAGATTGAGCAGGAGAGGCTGTGTATGTTGGAAGTTTTAGTAGGCTAAACAAGTTCAGAGGCCAAGTGTTTGTGGTTCGTTTGAGAGGTTACCAGTGGGAGATGAGGAGCAGCAAGAGCTTTCAGGGCTGGCACCTTTAGTGTAGGAGCAATCGCTGGACGTTCACAATTTCGGTGTTGAGCTCTGGCCAGATTGAGCAGGAGAGGCTGTGTACGTTGGAAGTTTTAGTAGGCTAAACAAGTTCAGAGGCCAAGTGTTTGTGGTTCGTTTGAGAGGTTACCAGTGGGAGATGAGGACCAGCAAGAGCTTTCAGGGCTGGCCCCTTTAGTGTAGGAGCAATCGCTGGACGTTCGCAATTTCGGTGTTGAGCTCTGGCCAGATTGAGCAGGAGAGGCTGTGTACGTTGGAAGTTTTAGTAGGCTAAACAAGTTCAGAGGCCAAGTGTTTGTGGTTCATTTGAGAGGTTCCCAGTGGGAGATGAGGAGCAGCAAGAGCTTTCAGGGCTGGCACCTTTAGTGTAGGAGCAATCGCTGGACGTTCGCAATTTCGGTGTTGAATTTTGGCCAGTTTGAGCAGGAGAGGCTGTGTACGTTGGAAGTTTTAGTAGGCTAAACAAGTTCAGAGCCCAAGTGTTTGTGGTTCGTTTGAGAGGTTACCAGTGGGAGATGAGGAGCAGCAAGAACTTTCAGGGCTGGCACCTTTAGTGTAGGAGCAATCGCTGGACGTTCGCAATTTCGGTGTTGAGCTCTGGCGTGATTGAGCAGGAGAGGCTGTGTACGATGGAAGTTTTAGTAGGCTAAACAAGTTCAGAGCCCAAGTGTTTGTGGTTCGTTTGAGACGTTACCAGTGGGAGATGAGGACCAGCAAGAGCTTTCAGGGCTGGCACCTTTAGTGTAGGAGCAATCGCTGGACGTTCGCAATTTCGGTGTTGAGCTCTGGCCTGATTGAGCAGGAGAGGCTGTGTACGATGGAAGTTTTAGTAGGCTAAACAAGTTCAGAGGCCAAGTGTTTGTGGTTCGTTTGAGACGTTACCAGTGGGAGATGAGGACCAGCAAGAGCTTTCAGGGCTGGCCCCTTTAGTGTAGGAGCAATCGCTGGACGTTCGCAATTTCGGTGTTGAGCTCTGGCCAGATTGAGCAGGAGAGGCTGTGTACGTTGGAAGTTTTAGTAGGCTAAACAAGTTCAGAGGCCAAGTGTTTGTGGCTCGTTTGAGAGGTTACCAGTGGGAGATGAGGACCAGCAAGAGCTTTCAGGGCTGGCACCTTTAGTGTAGGAGCAATCGCTGGACGTTCGCAATTTCGGTGTTGAGCTCTGGCCAGATTGAGCAGGAGAGGCTGTGTACGTTGGAAGTTTTAGTAGGCTAAACAAGTTCAGAGGCCAAGTGTTTGTGGTTCGTTTGAGAGGTTACCAGTGGGAGATGAGGACCAGCAAGAGCTTTCAGGGCTGGCACCTTTAGTGTAGGAGCAATCGCTGGACGTTCGCAATTTCGGTGTTGAGCTCTGGCCAGATTGAGCAGGAGAGGCTGTGTACGTTGGAAGTTTTAGTAGGCTAAACAAGTTCAGAGCCCAAGTGTTTGTGGTTCGTTTGAGAGGTTACCAGTGGGAGATGAGGACCAGCAAGAGCTTTCAGGGCTGGCACCTTTAGTGTAGGAGCAATCGCTGGACGTTCGCAATTTCGGTGTTGAATTTTGGGCAGATTGAGCAGGAGAGGCTGTGTATGTTGGAAGTTTTAGTAGGCTAAACAAGTTCAGAGGCCAAGTGTTTGTGGTTCGTTTGAGAGGTTACCAGTGGGAGATGAGGAGCAGCAAGAGCTTTCAGGGCTGGCACCTTTAGTGTAGGAGCAATCGCTGGACGTTCACAATTTCGGTGTTGAGCTCTGGCCAGATTGAGCAGGAGAGGCTGTGTACGTTGGAAGTTTTAGTAGGCTAAACAAGTTCAGAGGCCAAGTGTTTGTGGTTCGTTTGAGAGGTTACCAGTGGGAGATGAGGACCAGCAAGAGCTTTCAGGGCTGGCACCTTTAGTGTAGGAGCAATCCCTGGACGTTCGCAATTTCGGTGTTGAGCTCTGGCCAGATTGAGCAGGAGAGGCTGTGTACGTTGGAAGTTTTAGTAGGCTAAACAAGTTCAGAGGCCAAGTGTTTGTGGTTCATTTGAGAGGTTCCCAGTGGGAGATGAGGAGCAGCAAGAGCTTTCAGGGCTGGCACCTTTAGTGTAGGAGCAATCGCTGGACGTTCGCAATTTCGGTGTTGAATTTTGGCCAGTTTGAGCAGGAGAGGCTGTGTACGTTGGAAGTTTTAGTAGGCTAAACAAGTTCAGAGCCCAAGTGTTTGTGGTTCGA